>NC_048573.1:71198008-71345508 GCF_013265735.2 Oncorhynchus mykiss
GAGGTAGACTGGTAAACTAGAGGTAGACTGGTAAACTCGAGGTAGATTGGTAAACTAGAGGTAGACCAGTAGACAATAGGTAGACTAGTAGACAAGAGGTAGACTGGTAAACTAGAGGTAGACTGGTAAACTAGAGGTAGACTGGTAAACTAGAGGTAGACTGGTAAACTAGAGGTAGACCAGTAGACAAGAGGTAGACTAGTAGACAAGAGGTAGACTGGTAAACTAGAGGTAGACTAGTAAACTAGAGGTAGACTAGTAAACAAGAGGTAGACTGGTAAACTAGAGGTAGACTGGTACACTAGAGGTAGACTAGTAAACTAGAGGTAGACTGGTAAACTAGAGGTAGACTGGTAAACTAGAGGTAGACTGGTAAACTAGAGGTAGACTAGTAGACAATAGGTAGACTAGTAGACAAAAGGTAGACTGGTAAACTAGAGGTAGACTGGTAAACTAGAGGTAGACTAGTAAACTAGAGGTAGACTGGTAAACTAGAGGTAGACTGGTAAACTAGAGGTAGACTAGTAAACTAGAGGTGGACTAGTAAACTAGAGGTAGACTGGTAAACTAGAGGTAGACTAGTAAACTAGAGGTAGACTGGTAAACTAGAGGTAGACTGGTAAACTAGAGGTAGACTAGTAGACAATAGGTAGACTAGTAGACAAAAGGTAGACTGGTAAACTAGAGGTAGACTGGTAAACTAGAGGTAGACCAGTAGACAATAGGTAGACTAGTAGACAAGAGGTAGACTGGTAAACTAGAGGTAGACTGGTAAACTAGAGGTAGACTGGTAAACTAGAGGTAGTCTAGTAAACTAGAGGTAGACTAGTAAACAAGAGATAGACTGGTAAACTAGAGGTAGACTAGTAAACTAGAGGTAGACTAGTAAACTAGAGGTAGACTAGTAGACAATACGACTAGTAGACAAGAGGTAGACTAGTAAACTAGAGGTAGACTAGTAGACAATAGGTAGACTAGTAGACAAGAGGTAGACTAGTAAACTAGAGGTAGACTGGTAAACTAGAGGTAGACTGGTAAACTAGAGGTAGACTAGTAGACAATACGACTAGTAGACAAGAGGTAGACTAGTAAACTAGAGGTAGACTGGTAAACTAGAGGTAGACTAGTAGACAAGAGGTAGACTGGTAAACTAGAGGTAGACTAGTAGACAAGAGGTAGACTGGTAAACTAGAGGTAGACTAGTAAACTAGAGGTAGACTGGTAAACTAGAGGTAGACTGGTAAACTAGAGGTAGACTAGTAAACTAGAGGTCGATTGGTAAACTAGAGGTAGACTAATAAACTAGAGGTAGATGAGTAAACTAGAGGTAGACTGGTAAACTAGAGGTAGACTAGTAAACTAGAGGTAGACTGGTAAACTAGAGGTAGACTAGTAAACTAGAGGTAGACTAGTGTACTACTGACCTGAGGTGAAATGCAGCTATTTAATAGACCACCAGTTACACACACACACACACACACACACACACACACACACACACACACACAAACAAACACCCCCCTGCTGTCTCACTTTGGGCACTTTAGGCAATGCTGTGATGTAGTCATTCCATCAGGATAAAGACACTACTGGCTCAAATTGGACCCATCTATCATTCCTGTCTGGCACACTTTATAATGTGTGTGCGTGTGTGTGTGTGTGTGTGTGTGTGTGTGTGTGTGTGTGTGTGTGTGTGTGTGTGTGTGTGTGTGTGTTTAACTGGTGGTCTATTAAATAGCTGTATTTCACCTCAGGTCAGTGTGATGGACCACCTAATTTCCAGAGCCCAGCCAAGCCAGTCTAGCCTGGTCCCAGATCTGTTTATGCTGTCCTGTTTAACCTGGTCTCAGAGTGGTAAGATAGCACTAACATATCTGGGACCAGGTTAAACAAGACAACAAACAGATCTGGGCCCAGGTTAAACAAGACAACACAAACAGATCTGGGACCAGGTTAAACAAGACAACAAACAGATCTGGGACCAGGTTAAACAAGACAACAAACAGATCTGGGACCAGGTTAAACAAGACAACAAACAGATCTGGGACCAGGTTAAACAAGACAAACTGGGAACCAGTTTACGGTCAGTGTCTTCATGTTGACTAAAGATCATCAACACCATAATCTTCTATTCTGATGGGGAAATCGTCCTATATATAGTCTCCTTAATGCCAATGACGATAGACTGGTTATCTAGCCAATGACGATAGACTGGTTATCTAGCCAATGATGATAGACTGGTTATCTAGCCAATGATGATAGACTGGTTATCTAGCCAATGATGATAGACTGGTTATCTAGCCAATGACGATAGACTGGATATCTAGCCAATGATGATAGACTGGTTATCTAGCCAATGACGATAGACTGGTTATCCAGCCAATGAAAAGGTATACTGGTGTTGGAGTACAGTGGTAGAAGATGGTCTCTGAAATGAGTTTTTTGTTGTTGGTAGCTTTGTTTTGTGAGGGAATAAAGTATGGACTGAGGTGTATAATGATGACACAGTGACAACACACTTTGTTTTACCCTGGTTTCTGTTTTCTTCCCAGAAACCCAGCCTGGGATAAATGTATAGTGGCTACAATGAGTAATCTCTCTCTCTTACTCTCTGATGCAGGACCAGTGGTGTTTAGAGAGTTTCTGACATTATCCATTAGATGTGGAGGTTAGCAGTAATAATGCACCGACAAGCTCAGCATTTCCTCTGAGCAGGTTGTTTTTCAAAAGGGTGGCAGCACCTATATACAGGATACTCCTCTTCTAAGGAGACTGTCTTCAGTACAGGGATGGCTGCCAAGTTTCCCATTATTTCAATTGCATTACCCGCCCTCTGTATTTTGGAGTGAGGTCTATTATTGGCAGGAAGGGTAAACAAGACAATAGGTACTTTTCTCCCAAAGTGGCACATTGTTCCCTTTAGCACCTGGGTCAAAAGAGGAACAATAAAAAGGGAAATCTAATAGAGGTAGGAGGATAAAATGATTTGACTACACCTGTCCTAGAACATCATTAAGTCAGACAACACCTGTCCTAGAACGTCATTAAGTCAGGCTACACCTGTCCTAGAACGTCATTAGGTCAGGCCCTTCCTGTCCTAGAACATCATTAAGTCAGACAACACCTGTCCTAGAACATCATTAAGTCAGGCCAGACCTGTCCTAGAACATCATTAAGTCAGGCCCTTCCTGTCCTAGAACATCATTAAGTCAGACAACACCTGTCCTGGAACATCATTAAGTCAGGCCAGACCTGTCCTAGAACATCATTAAGTCAGACCCTTCCTGTCCTAGAACGTCATTAAGTCAGGCCACATCTGTCCTTGAACATCATTAAGTCAGGTGATACCTGTCCTAGAACATCATTAAGTCAGGCCACACCTGTCCTAGAACATCATTAAGTCAGGCCACACCTGTCGTAGAACATCATTAAGTCAGGCCACACCTGTCCTAGAACATCATTAAGTCAGGCCACACCTGTTCTAGAACATCATTAAGTCAGGCCAGACCTGTTCTAGAACATCATTAAGTCAGGCAACACCTGTCCTAGAACATCATTAAGTCAGGCCACACCTGTACTAGAACATCATTAAGTCAGGCCACACCTGTCCTAGAACATCATTAAATCAGGCCAGACCTGTTCTAGAACATCATTAAGTCAGGCCAGACCTGTTCTAGAACATCATTAAGTCAGGCAACACCTGTCCTAGAACATCATTAAGTCAGGCCACACCTGTACTAGAACATCATTAAGTCAGGCCACACCTGTCCTAGAACATCATTAAGTCAGGCCACACCTGTCCTAGAACATCATTAAGTCAGACCCCACCTGTCCTAGAACACCATTAAGTCAGGCCACACCTGTCCTAGAACATCATTAAGTCAGGCCAGACCTGTTCTAGAACATCATTAAGTCAGGCCAGACCTGTTCTAGAACATCATTAAGTCAGACAACACCTGTCCTAGAACATCATTAAGTCAGGCCACACCTGTACTAGAACATCATTAAGTCAGGCCACACCTGTCCTAGAACATCATTAAGTCAGGCCACACCTGTCCTAGAACATCATTAAGTCAGACCCCACCTGTCCTAGAACATCATTAAGTCAGGCCACACCTGTCGTAGAACATCATTAAGTCAGGCCACACCTGTCCTAGAACATCATTAAGTCAGGCCACACCTGTCCTAGAACATCATTAAGTCAGGCCACACCTGTCCTAGAACATCATTAAGTCAGGGTACACCTGTCCTAGAACATCATTAAGTCAGGCCACACCTGTCCTAGAACATCATTAAGTCAGGCCACACCTGTCCTAGAACATCATTAAGTCAGGCCACACCTGTCCTAGAACATCATTAAGTCAGGCCACACCTGTCCTAGAACATCATTAAGTCAGGCCACACCTGTCCTAGAACATCATTAAGTCAGGCCACACCTGTCCTAGAACATCATTAAGTCAGACAACACCTGTCCTAGAACATCATTAAGTCAGGCCACACCTATCCTAGAACATCATTAAGTCAGGCCACACCTGTCCTAGAACATCATTAAGTCAGGCCACACCTGTACTAGAACATCATTAAGTCAGGCCACACCTGTCCTAGAACATCATTAAATCAGGCCAGACCTGTTCTAGAACATCATTAAGTCAGGCCACACCTGTTCTAGAACATCATTAAGTCAGGCAACACCTGTCCTAGAACATCATTAAGTCAGGCCACACCTGTACTAGAACATCATTAAGTCAGGCCACACCTGTCCTAGAACATCATTAAGTCAGGCCACACCTGTCCTAGAACATCATTAAGTCAGACCCCACCTGTCCTAGAACACCATTAAGTCAGGCCACACCTGTCCTAGAACATCATTAAGTCAGGCCAGACCTGTTCTAGAACATCATTAAGTCAGGCCAGACCTGTTCTAGAACATCATTAAGTCAGACAACACCTGTCCTAGAACATCATTAAGTCAGGCCACACCTGTACTAGAACATCATTAAGTCAGGCCACACCTGTCCTAGAACATCATTAAGTCAGGCCACACCTGTCCTAGAACATCATTAAGTCAGACCCCACCTGTCCTAGAACATCATTAAGTCAGGCCACACCTGTCGTAGAACATCATTAAGTCAGGCCACACCTGTCCTAGAACATCATTAAGTCAGGCCACACCTGTCCTAGAACATCATTAAGTCAGGCCACACCTGTCCTAGAACATCATTAAGTCAGGGTACACCTGTCCTAGAACATCATTAAGTCAGGCCACACCTGTCCTAGAACATCATTAAGTCAGGCCACACCTGTCCTAGAACATCATTAAGTCAGGCCACACCTGTCCTAGAACATCATTAAGTCAGGCCACACCTGTCCTAGAACATCATTAAGTCAGGCCACACCTGTCCTAGAACATCATTAAGTCAGGCCACACCTGTCCTAGAACATCATTAAGTCAGACAACACCTGTCCTAGAACATCATTAAGTCAGGCCACACCTATCCTAGAACATCATTAAGTCAGGACCGGAGGTATTTCATAAGACAACAGACATCTCACTTTGTCTTTTCACTCATATCCCCTACTGCATGTCAGTCAGCTGTGATACTGTGTAAATATTCATATTGATTATTCTTGTTACTGTAAATAGTTTTTTGTTCTTAGGCACTTCCTACTCTCGTTCCCTTTCCACTGGATGGCAGTAGGTTAAGACATGTAGGCATAAATATACATTTAGAATTTGCTTGTTGCAAATAGTATTTGTAGTTTAACCAAGACTCTTACCGAGACTCTGTCTGCCATACATGCCTTCAAACTACCATAAAACTCCTTAGGTATGCCCTTACTTTTTAAATGTATTTATTCATTATTTTACCAGGTAAGTTGACTGAGAACACCTTCTCATTTGCAGCAACGACATGGGGAATAGTTACAGGGGAGAGGAGGGGGATGAATGAGCCAATTGTTAACTGGGGATTATTAGGTGACCGTGATGGTTTGAGGGGCAGATTGGGAATTTAGCCAGGACACCGGGGTTATAACACCCCTACTCTTACGATAAGTGCCATGGGATCTTTAATGACCTCAGAGAGTCAGGACACCCGTTTAACGTCCCATCCGAAAGACGGCACCCTACGAAAATATTTGAGGGACCCTATGCAATGCCCTTTAACAATTCCCTCAGGTAATGGTAAATGATTCCTTAAGGTAAATCCTTAAAGGGAAACACTTCAAATGTGTAATGCAAACAGGCCCAGGACAATGGTGTGTTGAACTTCACTTTTCTTCTCTTTTTTCTTTTGTTGCCTAATATTTATTATCTCCAACACCATACCAGTGCATGTTTACATACGTGGAAATGCGTCTGTAGCTGCCTTTTTCACATTGGTTGACAAAGTACTGGTGTTGAATATGAGGTTTAAAGTGGTGAAGTACACCTAGCCCTTGAACCACTCAGATACACAGGTCAGGACTACACGCTGAGGCGTCGGAGACGGAAAGCTTCTAACTGTGTTTTTGTATGACTGTTGGTTCCAAGTGAATTGGCACAGCAGGGCTAACCGGTTCCTCCATTCAACCACTTCTTGTGTTTTCCTCTGGAGAAGAAACGCATGAAACAACATGTGGTTTGGGCTCATTCAGACACAACATGTGGTTTGGGCTCATTCAGACACAACAGGGGGTGTGATCTCATTCAGACACAACATGTGGTTTGGGCTCATTCAGACACTACATGAGGTGTGATCTCATTCAGACACTACATAAGGTGTGATCTCATTCAGACACTACATGAGGTGTGATCTCATTCAGACACAACATGAGGTGTGATCTCATTCAGACACAGTATGAGGTGTGATCTCATTCAGACACTACATGTGGTGTGATCTCATTCAGACACTACATGTGGTGTGATCTCATTCAGACACAACATGAGGTGTGATCTCATTCAGACACAGTATGAGGTGTGATCTCATTCAGACACAGTATGAGGTGTGATCTCATTCAGACACTACATGAGGTGTGATCTCATTCAGACACTACATGTGGTGTGATCTCATTCAGACACAGTATGAGGTGTGATCTCATTCAGACACTACATAAGGTGTGATCTTATTCAGACACTACATAAAGTGTGATCTCATTCAGACACTACATGTGGTGTGATCTCATTCAGACACAGTATGAGGTGTGATCTCATTCAGACACTACATAAGGTGTGATCTCATTCAGACACTACATGTGGTGTGATCTCATTCAGACACAACATGTGGTGTGATCTCATTCAGACACAACATGAGGTGTGATCTCATTCAGACACAACATGTGGTGTGATCTCTTTCAGACACAGTATGAGGTGTGATCTCATTCAGACACAGTATGAGGTGTGATCTCATTCAGACACAACATGGGGTGTGATCTCATTCAGACACTACATGAGGTGTGATCTCATTCAGACACAACATGGGGTGTGATCTCATTCAGACACAACATGAGGTGTGATCTCATTCAGACACAACATGGGGTGTGATCTCATTCAGACACAACATGAGGTGTGATCTCATTCAGACACAGTATGAGGTGTGATCTCATTCAGACACAACATGGGGTGTGATCTCATTCAGACACTACATGAGGTGTGATCTCATTCAGACACAACATGAGGTGTGATCTCATTCAGACACAGTATGAGGTGTGATCTCATTCAGACACAACATGGGGTGTGATCTCATTCAGACACAACATGAGGTGTGATCTCATTCAGACACAACATGGGGTGTGATCTCATTCAGACACAACATGAGGTGTGATCTCATTCAGACACAACATGGGGTGTGATCTCATTCAGACACAACATGAGGTGTGATCTCATTCAGACACAACATGGGGTGTGATCTCATTCAGACACAACATGAGGTGTGATCTCATTCAGACACAACATGTGGTGTGATCTCATTCAGACACAGCATGTGGTGTGATCTCATTCAGACACAACATGAGGTGTGATCTCATTCAGACACAACATGTGGTGTGATCTCATTCAGACACAACATGAGGTGTGATCTCATTCAGACACAACATGGGGTGTGATCTCATTCAGACACAACATGAGGTGTGATCTCATTCAGACACAACATGTGGTGTGATCTCATTCAGACACTACATGTGGTGTGATCTCATTCAGACACAACATGTGGTGTGATCTCATTCAGACACAGTATGAGGTGTGATCTCATTCAGACACAGTATGAGGTGTGATCTCATTCAGACACAACATGGGGTGTGATCTCATTCAGACACTACATGAGGTGTGATCTCATTCAGACACAACATGAGGTGTGATCTCATTCAGACACAGTATGAGGTGTGATCTCATTCAGACACTACATGAGGTGTGATCTCATTCATCGGAAGAGGAATAATGGTCTGGTGCTGTTTTTCATGGTTCAGGCTAGGACGAAATCCTAACTCTACAGCAGACAATGACATTCTAGACGATTCTGTGCTTCCAACTTTATAGCAGCAACAGTTTGGGGAAGGCCCTTTCCTGTTCAGCATGACAATGGTTTGTCGGGATCGGTGTGGAAGAACAGAGAGCATGCACAGAGCCCTGACTTCAACCCTATCGAACACCTTTGGGATGTATTGGAACGCACATGATTGTGGAATTATTTATTTATTCGTTATTTTACCAGGTAAGTTGACTGAGAACACGTTCCCATTTGCAGCAACGACATGGGGAATAGTTACAGGGGAGAGGAGGGGGATTAATGAGCCAATTGTAAACTGGGGATTATTAGGTGACCGTGATGGTGTGAGGGTCAGATTGGGAATTTAGCCAGGACACCGGGGTTAACACCCCTACTCTTACGATAAGTGCCATGGGATCTTTAATGACCTCAGAGAGTCAGGACACCCGTTTAACGTCCCATCCGAAAGACCCATCCGGCCCTCCAACATCCGGCCCTCCAACACCACTTCCAGCAGCATCTGGTCTCCCGTCCAGGAACTGACCAGGACCAATCCTGCTTAGCTTCAGAAGCAAGCCAGCAGTGGTATGCAGGGTGGTATCCTGGCACAAGCAGGGAGTGGCATGAGATGTTCGACGAGCAGGTGTCCACATACTTTTGGTTATGTAGTGTATCTGGTCAGGTGAGAGTCTTTGATTTGATCTGGTCACGTTTGGATTATACAATCTGTATCAGTCCTCACATCCTCCTCCTGATGACCCCATTGTGACAAGACTTGAATCAAGTTCCTCCGTGTTCAGAAGCAGACCCCATAGTCGTACATTCACGCAATTCAAAAAGGGGAAGGATGGAATCAATTAAACGAGCTCGACGGAACATGCCCTTAGAATGGAATGATAGGAGACCTTGGCGATGACTGGTGAGAGTCTGAGAGATTCTGCTGTCGGCAGTGTGAGGGTAACACTAGATCAGAAAGTCATATGACTGTAGTACTACAGTATAAGTAGTAGTGAAATAATAATACAATATAATAACATATGCCACTTAGCATGGTGTGTATATATATATTGTATAATTATATTATATTATGTCTACAATATATTTACACACCATGCTAAATGGTATATATTATTTTGTATTATTATTTCACTACTACTCATACTGTAGTACTACAGTCATATGACTTTCTGATCTAGTGTTACCCTGCTTATAAATGCAGGAGAATGGCACTCACAGCAGAATCTCTCAGACTCTCACCAGTCATCGCCAAGGTCTCCTATCAATCCATTCTAAGGGCATCACACTGTAGTGAGACATGAGACAAGGGCAGGAAACTGAATGACAGTCTCTCATGCATACCAACCAATCACTGCCCTGACTGGTCACCCATAAAGTGTTCACTTTATTGCCTCATCAAAAACGACAATCAGCACATCCCTAAAGCAACTACATGGTGCTGGCCACATTTTGAATGATGTGATTCGATTCTGACTAATATCAATTTTAGGATTTTATGATGCCACTACCTGCTTTTAATTAAGTCGGGTCAGGTTGCAATTTGAAGCTGGTACAAATAGGCAAATAGACACTCCAATTACACATAGCATATGGAAATATATTTCTTCCTGAACTCTAATGCAGTCTGTGACATAATCATAACAGTTTACCAAGGGCCAAGACACAGAAGAGAGCGAAGGAGACACAATATCTACCGTGATGCTCAATGGGACAAGCTATCACTAAATAATACATGACTCGGACAAATTGAAGTGCATGCAAGCCACTCTTAATGGATAACTTTTTTTAGGCAAAGTGGAGACAGAGGGAGACATAGAGAGAGACAAGCGGAGAGAGAGAGAAAGAGAAGGATAGAAAGAGAGACAGAGAGAGAGAGTGTGGGAAAAAAAGAGAAAGAGAGGAAAGGGAGAGTTATTTTAGAGAGCGTGAGAGAGAGAGAGAAAGAAAGAAAGTGAGCGAGATAAATCTTTTTAGAGAGGAAGTACCTCAGAGGAGAGACGGTGGGTTATGGATGAATTTTTAATCCCTCTCTCTCTCTCTCTGACAGGGAGGGAGCTGCAGTGGTTCTGCTCCAGAGGAGAGGAACGCCTGTCCTCTTCTTCCACTGCAGCTAGAGTGTGTGTGTGTGTGTGTGTGAGAGAGAGAGAGAGAGAGAGACAGAGTGTGTCCTCCTCTGCAGATAGCTCTGTATCGTTCCAGTGTTGCCTCAGCCTGTCTCCCATCAGCCCCCAGTCCCTGCAAGACCAATCGGAGGTCACGCTTGTTCTCAGACACGGCAGGATGGCAGGCGTGTGTGTGAGTGTGTATGTATGTGTGTGTGTGTGTGCATGTATGTGTCTGTGTGTGTCTCTGTCTGTCTGTCTGTCTGTCTGTCTGTTTCTCTCCCTCAATCTCTTAGTCTATCTCTTTCTATCTCTCTCTGTCTCTCTCCCTCCCTTCCTTCTCTTCTGTGTCTGTCTCTCTCTCTCTCTCTCTCTCTCTCTCTTGCTCTCAATTCAATTCAAGGGCTTTATTGGCATGTGAAACATGTGTTAACATTGCCAAAGCAAGTGAGGTAGATAATATATAAAGTGAATATATAAAGTGAAATAAACAATAAAAATTAACAGTAAACATTACACATACAGAAGTTTCAAAACAATTAAAGACATTACAAATGTCATATTATATATATACAGTGTTTTAACAATGTACAAATGGTTAAAGGACACAAGATAAAATAAATAAGCATAAATATGGGTTGTATTTACAATGGTGTTTGTTCTTCACTGGTTGCCCTTTTCTTGTGGCAACAGGTCACAAATATTGCTGCTGTGATGGCACACTGTGGAATTTCCCCCAGTAGATATGGGAGTTTATCAAAATTGGGTTTGTTTTCGAATTCTTTGTGGATCTGTGTAATCTGAGGGAAATATGTCTCTCTAATATGGTCATACGTTGGGCAGGAGGTTAGGAAGTGCAGCTCAGTTTCCACCTCATTTTGTGGGCAGTGAGCACATAGCCTGTCTTTTCTTGAGAGCCATGTCTGCCTACGGCGGCCTTTCTCAATAGCAAGGCTATGCTCACTGAGTCTGTACATAGTCAAAGCTTTCCTTAAGTTTGGGTCAGTCACAGTGGTCAGGTATTCTGCCACGGTGTACTCTCTGTTTAGGGCCAAATAGCATTCTAGTTTGCTCTGTTTTTCTGTTAATTCTTTCCAATGTGTCAAGTAATTATCTTTTTGTTTTCTCATGATTTGGTTAGGTCTAATTGTGCTGTTGTCCTAGGGCTCTGTAGGGTGTGTTTGTGTTTGTGAACAGAGCCCCAGGACCAGCTTGCTTTGGGGACTCTTCTCCAGGTTCATCTCTCTGTAGGTGATGGCTTTGTTATGGAAGGTTTGGGAATCGCTTCCTTTTAGGTGGTTATAGAATTGAACGGCTCTTTTCTGGATTTTGATAATTAGTGGGTATCGGCCTAATTCTGCTCTGCATGCATTATTTGGTGTTCTACGTTGTAAACGGAGGATAGTTTTGCAGAATTCTGCGTGCAGAGTCTCAATTTGGTGTTTGTCCCATTTTGTGAATTCTTGGTTGGTGAGCGGACCCCAGACCTCACAACCATAAAGGACAATGGGCTCTATGACTGATTCAAGTATTTTTAGCCAAATCCTAATTGGTATGTTGAAATTTATGTTCCTTTTGATGGCATAGAATGCCCTTCTTGCCTTGTCTCTCAGAACGTTCACAGCTTTGTGGAAGTTACCTGTGGCGCTGATGTTTAGGCCAAGGTATGTATAGTTTTTTGTGTGCTCTAGGGCAACAGCGCTCTCTCTCTCTCTGCCTCTCTCAATCTCTCAGTCTCTCTCTGTCTGTCTGTCTCTCTCTCTGTCTGTCTGTCTGTCTGTCTCTCTCCCTCAATCTCTTAGTCTCTCTCTCTCTCCCTCCATTCATTCTCTTCTTTGTCTCTGTCTCCCTCAATCTCTTAGTCTCTCTCTTTCTGTCTTATTTCACTCTTCTTTCTCCCTATAATATCTCTTCTCACTCCATCTCTCTTTAATATCTCTTCTCACTCCATCACTCTTTAATATCTCTTCTCACTCCATCTCTCTTTAATATCTCTTCTCACTCCATCTCTCTTTAATATCTCTTCTCACTCCATCTCTCTTTAATATCTCTTCTCACTCCATCTCTCTTTAATATCTCTTCTCACTCCATCGCTCTTTAATATCTCTTCTCACTCCATCTCCCTTTAATATCTCTTCTCACTCCATCGCTCTTTAATATCTCTTCTCACTCCATCTCTCTTTAATATCTCTTCTCACTCCATCTCCCTTTAATATCTCTTCTCACTCCATCTCTCTTTAATATGTAGCAGCAGGCTGAAGGGTGTGGGGTTTCCACGTCACCAAGTTCAATAACCAAACAAACATGCACCAGGAGCACCAATCACCTCACAGTCCGTTCTCGTTCCGTTTCGTTTTCCAGGGGTAATCCTCACACTCGGGTCCTCAGCCAATCTGGTCGGGTACACAGGAAGACCAAATAAGGCTCGGGGGTGGACCTAGCAGAACCAAATGACCTGGACTGTAGTTGAGATTACATTAAAAGTACACGGTGCACGTGATCAATGCCAAATCGAGATTCTGACAGATTCTGACATTTTATGCATAATTACATCGGCATTGTGAAGATCTCCACAGACCTGTGATGACCTATGCATGCCACCTTCGACATGCACGCCTTATATGATTAACACAAGAAGAAATGGAAAGTTACATTAACCTCAAAATGTGGGAATGGTTTTAACGTTGAATGTTAGTTTGTAAGATAGCCTTAACTTTAGCCTATTTACAGTGTTACAAAAAGTAATATTGAATTGTGTTTGGTTGTCAACGCAACCAAATATCAACATTCATTGGAGATGTATCTACTGCTTCGATAGTTCCATCTGAGATACTGGCGTAATTTGAGATTTTTTCGTTTGAGTTAAAAACATGAATCCAACATATTATTTGTTAACTTGTCGACAAGTTAATAGCCATTTACTGGTATTTCAAAAGTGATATTTATTGTGTTTGGTTGTCAACACAACCAAATATCAACATTTGAATGAGGTTTATCTTCTGATTGGATAGTTCCATCTGTACCACTCACGTAGTGTGGCTTAATAAATTCCAGTTGTCGACAATTCAACAATTGTTATGTTGGATTCAGGTCTCTATCTCAACCAAAAATCTACGTCACTAAAGAATAGGACAAAATCAAATCAAACTTTAAATGCATTTAAAAAACGTTTGATTTGATTTAGTCTTATTCTTCAACTTCGATATTTAGTTGAGATGGACGTGTGAATCCAACATATCAATTATTCATTTTAAAGTCACCCAGAGCTTCAGACCCTTGTCAAGTTTGTTGTTGAATTATGGGTTAAATTGAACCAATAGCTGTTGATGACTTTAAAAATGCTATCTAGACCTAAATGACATCACTGATGATATACACTCACTGGCCAGTTTATTAGGTACACCGATCTAGTACAGGGTCGGAACCCCCTTTGCCTGCATTTAGTACCGGGTTGGACCCCCCCCCCCCCCCCCCATTTTTGGGGGGCATGGATTCTACAAGGTGTTGGAAACGTTCCACAGGGATATTGGTCCATACTGACACCATGGCATCCCGCAGTTTCAGCAGATTGGACGGCGGTACATTCATGCCTTGAACAGCCCGTTCCATCTCATCCCAGAGATGCTCTATTGGGTTGAGGTCTGGGGACTGACCTGGCCACTCAAGTAAACTGAACTCGCTGTCATGATCCAGGCAATGTTTTTCCACTCCTCAGTTGTCCAGTGTTGGTGATCGCGTGCCCACTGGAGCTGCTGCTTCTTGTTTTTAGCTGATAGGAGTGGAACCCGGTGTGATCCTCTGCTGTAATAGCCCATCCATGACAAGGATCGGCGAGTTGTGGCTTCCGGGATGCCGTTCTGCACACCACTGTTGTACTGCGCCATTATTTGTCTGTTTGTGGCCCGCCTGTTAGCTTGTACAATTCTTGCCATTCTCCTACGACCTCCCATCAATGAGCTGTTTCTGCCCACAGGACTGCCGCTGACTGGATGCTCTTTGTTTGTTGCACCATTCTCGGTAAACCTAGACACCGCCGTGCGTGAAAAGCCCAGGAGGGCGGCAGTCTCTGAGATACTGAATACAGCTCGCCTGGCACCGATGATCATACCACGCTCAAAGTAGCTTAGGTCACTCGTTTGGCCCATTCTAACATTCTAATGTTCAAACGAACAGTAACTGAATGCCTCGATGCCTGTCTGCCTGCTTTATATAGCAAGCCACGACCACGTGACTCACTGTCTGTAGGAGCAATCCATTTTTGTGAACCGGGTGGTGTACCTAATAAACTGCCGTATGAGTGATAAAGTATCGTCACATTTAATTTGCTTTGTTAAACCTACCCTTTGAAATGACTTCGATAGTAACAGTGAATCTATTAAGTTTTTATGTAGAGATATCTCAACAATAATTTTCACGATAGCACATTGGTAATAGTCAGTGACAAATACCAAATACCAAAGCAGGGCTTTGCTGGGCTAAGCAGGGCTTTGAGACCTAAGGGTAGCTGTAGATAGATCAACTCTCCAGTAGGAGGTGCTGCCCAACCTATTGTTTTTTTTTCTGATAGTGGATATAATGTTGAAGAGCTGACGTTATTTTAAAGATATAAATTTAACATATTTTACACAAAGTATTTTTTGAATATTTGTTTTATTTTTGTAAACTTTATTTAACTAATAACACATTCTTATTTCAAATGAAGGTTTGTCTATGTTGAAATTTGGTTACCACGATGACTTATTCCTGTGGTTTAAACTCTCAAAACAACGTTGATTCAACCAGTTTGTGTCCAGAGGGTAGGGAGTCATTTCAGACCCAGCCACTGAGTAAAACAGTGGCTATTATTTTGACCAAGAAGTGTCATTACAATCTCAAAGAAAACACCAACAAGAGGTGGCACTTCTAGTCTACCAGGAGTCCTATATAATCCCTGTCACCCTGTCATACACCATTGCACAATGCCAATTTAATGCTGACGCTGGAATTCATCTTCCTGATATTTCCTTGGAGTTCTCCCAGCATGCAGTAGTCAGTTTTTATTCCGTCTACACCGACCCCCTTTTGTTTTCTTGTCCTACAATGACCGTGGCTACAGTAATAGCTGTCAGATAATGCAGCTAATCCATCCAATTGGCAACAGCTTTTCATGCAAATATTCTAACATTTGTATAAAAAGAATATATGCACTTTCCTACCAGAGAAATGTTTCCATCATACTGGCTTGTTGCAATGTTTTTTTTTTAAACTGTGCGTAATTACTTGACATCCAGCTAAGAAACTCTATCTCACAAACTTGGATTTATCTAATAAAAAATAAAGCTTGAAGTGTTTCCATTGTTGATTTCATCTAACCTGATACATTTATCCTTATCTCCTTCCAGTTCTCTGCTGCCAATGACTGGAACGAACTACAAAAATCTCTGAAACTGGAAACACTCATCTCCCTCACTAGCTTTACGCACCAGCTGTCAGAGCAGCTCACAGATTACTGCACATGTACATAGCCCACCTATAATTTAGCCCAAACATCTACCTCTTTCCCTACTGTATTTAATTAATTTATTTATTTTGCTCCTTTGCATCCCTTTATCTTTATTTCTACTTTGCACATTCTCCCACTGCAAATCTACCATTCCAGTGTTTTACTTGCTATATTGTATTTACTTTGCCACCATGGCCTTTTTTTGCCTTTACCTCCCTGATCTCACCTCATTTGCTCACATTGTATATAGACTTCTTTTTCTACTGTATTGACTGTATGTTTGTTTTACTCCATGTGTAACTGTGCTGTTGTATGTGTCGAACTGCTTTGCTTTATCTTGGCCAGGTTGTAAATGAGAACTTGTTCTCAACTTGCCTACCTGGTTAAATAAAGGTGTTCTCAACTAGCCTACCTGGTTAAATAAAGGTGTTCTCAACTAGCCTACCTGGTTAAATAAAGGTGAAATAAAACACTTTTATTTTTAAATTAAAAAATAACAAAATGTCTGTCGAGATTTATACCATTTTAGCCACACTTCCTGTTTCCATCACAGCTGTCGTGATTTGTTTCATACGGTAGGATTTTACCCACATAAAAACTGTGGACGGAAACGTGGTTAATGATCTGTAAATTGGTTGACAGGGTAAAACATGACTTCCACCACATTGCTTCCACCAATCATACCCTGTCAGATCAGCAATTTCCTCATGGAAGGATGGGAAGGAGGGGGCATGTTTACAGAGGGAAGGATGGGAAGGAGGGGGCATGTTTTCAGATGGAAGGATGGGAAGGAGGGGGCATTTTTACAGATGGAAGGATGGGAAGGAGGGGGCATGTTTACAGTATTCTGTAAACTGTCTCAGACCCAGCAGGGCCAATTCTCTGAGGTGCCTCCCTTGTGACTGGCTCTGGCTCTGCATGACATCTCAGGTGTGTCATTTCCTCCGTGCTTTTCACCTCGCCAACTCAACTCACGCCTGACTAGACTAAGTGACCTGTTGGTTGGATGGTGTGAATGTTTCCTGGACAGCTATTGAAAGGTATGGATATGTTATGTATAACTGATGTGGTTACTCCATTCAAAGTCCTGTCAATATCAAGACAAAAAAATAACACTTGTTTTCTAGAGATGTATATGTCAAGGGTTGTGTACATCAACTACAGTGAGGTCTGTATGACTAGCTATGACAGTACTGTTGAGATCCCAGAACTCTTCAGATCATGCTACAGTGCAGTCTAGCTACTAGTCAAATAGGGAAAACGCACAATTACGGTATACAACATGTGTTCTCTTCACTTTTTTTAGATGAATAATGAGTGCGTGCTCACACTAGCTACTCTAAAAATACACTGGTCACTGTCAACGTTTTCCGTCTGGACCGAGGAGAGGATGGAGGAGATTATTGAATATCGAGTTGCGTCTCTCATTCAAACGATCAATAGTTGCCGAGGTCAGATGCTTATCATTTCACTCAAGGAATCTATCCGATGCACAAAACTAAAAGGATCTTCAAGGTTATTGTGGTTACGAGCCCTCTCTAGTTCCAGATCCATCTCCATCTCCAGATCCATCTCCAGATCCATCTCCAGATCCATCTCCATCTGCATCTCCAGATCCAGATCCATCTCCAGATCCATCTCCATCTGCATCTCCAGGTCCATCTCCAGATCCATCTCCAGGTCCATCTCCAGATCCATCTCCATCTGCATCTCCAGGTCCATCTCCAGGTCCATCTCCAGGTCCATCTCCAGATCCATCGCCAGATCCATCTCCAGGTCCATCTCCAGTTCCATCTCCAGGTCCATCTCCAGATCCATCTCCAGATCCATCTCCAGGTCCATCTCCAGATCCAGATCCATCTGCATCTCCAGGTCCATCTCCAGGTCCATCTCCAGGTCCATCTCCAGTTCCATCTCCAGGTCCATCTCCAGATCCAGGTCCATCTCCAGATCCAGGTCCATCTCCAGGTCCATCTCCAGGTCCATCTCCACTTCCATCTCCAGATCCAGGTCCATCTCCAGGTCCATCTCCAGGTCCATCTCCACTTCCATCTCCAGATCCAGGTCCATCTCCAGGTCCATCTCCAGGTCCATCTCCAGGTCCATCTCCATCTCCAGGTCCATCTCCAGGTCCATCTCCAGGTCCATCTCCAGGTCCATCTCCACTTCCATCTCCAGGTCCATCTCCAGGTCCATCTCCAGGTCCATCTCCAGGTCCAGGTCCACTTCCATCTCCAGGTCCATCTCCATCTCCAGGTCCATCTCCAGGTCCATCTCCAACTCCAGGTCCGTCTCCAGGTCCATCTCCAGGTCCATCTCCACTTCCATCTCCATCTCCAGGTCCATCTCCAGGTCCATCTCCATCTCCAGGTCCATCTCCAGGTCCATCTCCAGGTCCATCTCCACTTCCATCTCCATCTCCAGGTCCATCTCCAGGTCCATCTCCACTTCCATCTCCAGGTCCACTTCCAGTGTCTGGCCTCCTTCTGTGGACGTTTCGACAGCAATTTGATACCAGAAAGTTACACATGACTGAATTACAAAGAAAGTCTAGTTTTAGCAAAGAGCAAAGTGCTTGGCTGTGAGAACTGAAGTAGCTTTAATCAGCTGCCAGACAGATGTATTTCATTTACCTTATTATACCTTGAAGGATATTAATAAAAGCATGACTGAATCGATAGAAAGGTCAAGCAAAGAAAGTCTTAGCAAAGTGCTCGGCAGTGGGAGCACTTATCTTCAGCAGAGGGACAGGCGTATTTCATATACCTTATTGGGTGTACCTAGAGGGCTATTAGACTGCACGTGTTCATTCTAGCCTGAAGGAAAACATTACTGTTAAAGTAGAGCTGTGATTAGACTAATTGAAACTGCTCTCCTCCCTGGTGGACTGATGCTTCACACGCACACACAAACTCAAAAACTCACACACTCACACACGCACACACATACATACACACACACACATCCACACACTGCTCTCCTCCCTGGTGGACTGACTGACTTCTCATAGACCTTAATTACAGTCACACTCCCATAATGGTGTGTCTCTGTGTGTCTATGTGTGTGTCTGTGTGTGTCTGTGTGTCTGTGTGTGTGTGGTTTATCTGTATGATGTTGGTAAACAACACAGAGAATGTTCAGCAGAACTCAGCCAGTCAGCCACAGAGTGGGATTTACCTCTGCTGCGTATTTGAATACGTTGCCCTGGAGCTTTCACACAACAGTTTCAACAAATACAAACTAATCTCTTGTTCCCTTGTTTGTTTCCAACTCCCCACCTCTGCCTGTCTGTTGGAATAAACGTTAGCTAGGTTGCCGTAGCTACTTCAGCTAGCAGCACTCATCGGACCACTGCTGCTATGAGGTGGCACAGCAGTGTAGGAGAGCAGAATCTAGGCCAGTGTCAACAGCCAATAGGGTGGTATTTCAGAAGCCAATAGGGTGACCTTTCAGCAGCCAATAGGGTGACATTTCAGCAGCCAATAGGGTGACATTTCAGCAGCCAATAAGGTGACATTTCAGAAGCCAATAAGGGGATATTTCAGCAGCCAATAGGGTGACATTTTGACAGCAGCCCAACAGTGGGTTTACATTTACTAACAAATTTAGTGCTGCTTTAGTGTCAGCTACAAACTACAGCTGTCTGCCCACTCTAAAGCCAATGAGATACATGGGAAATGGGCCGCTGATTTCACGGATGATGGGCCAGTGCTAGCTGGACACCGGGAGAGATAATGGTTACAGCTGTAGATAAGCGCTGATGTCATGGATTCTCACACTTACACTCCCATTAAATCCAGTTAGCTTATCTCTCTTTGACTGTGATAACAGAGGACATTTCCCAGAATACACCCTGACTTACTGACGCCTCTTGTTATTGTCTTCAGCACCTAAAGACATTCATAGGTGTGGACTATATAAATCATATAATCTGATCTCTGATATAAACTACAGTATTATTTAATCCAAGTAAGACTGTGGGACATTCAACACCCCATCATTTCACCAACAGATATTCAATGAGAAGGGAATTATTGTGGTTTGTAATGGGCTAGAAGGCTACTGTTTTATGGCTTTAACAAAGTTGTAACATCCATAGATTTGATTATTCCCCAGTGGAGAATGTGTTGTATTTCCATAGAGAACTAAACAGAGCTATAAGGACCGGGCATATCTGCGTCATTAGGAGGGTAATAGATCAAACGGGCCTCACTTTCACATCGTTATCGATTTCTGTGGCAAAAATCAATAGAAACTTGTACTCTACAAATCTCTTTTTGCCACAGTGTTGTTGTTTTGTTTTCTGTATATTAAGAACAAGAACCCAATGTCTTTCTTACTGCTTTATTCTACAATGTGAAGGTAAGATGCATCTCTTTTATAAGCATACAAGTTAGTCTCATTGAGATCAAATTTATTTTGCAAGAAATACGTAGCTGTTCAAGATTGAAGACATGTTTGTGTGAAAAGCTGGACTTCAAACTGTCAAAACAGCCCAGCAAGAAAGATTTAATCCTGTCAGTGCCCAGGACATCCAATCACACACACACAAAAATAACAGAGGCAAACTTTACATTCCACTTGTGTTAGTTAATTCACTCTGACAGGGTGCCAGTGACACTCTTCTATACTCTCTCTGCTGAGTACTTCACTCTGCCAACTGTGCCTTGTAAAATGATAATGAGAATGCAGGCAGCGCTGTCCTTTCCCGTCCTGTCCCGTCTGCTGACAATAAGAGAGCCTGCTAGAAAATAGAGAATGTAGAATGTAGACTGTAGAATGTAGACTGTAGAATGTAGGCTGTAGAATGTAGACTGTAGAATGTAGAATGCAGACTGTAGAATGTAGAATGTAGACTGTAGAATGTAGACTGTGGAATTTAGACTGTAGAATGTAGAATGCAGACTGTAGAATGTAGAATGCAGACTGTAGAATGTAGAATGTAGACTGTAGATGGTAGACTGTAGAATGTAGAATGTAGACTGTAGACTGTAGAATGTAGGCTGTAGATGGTAGACTGTAGAATGTAGAATGTAGACTGTAGATTGTAGAATGTAGGCTGTAGAATGTAGACTGTAGACTGTAGAATGTAGAATGTAGAATGCAGACTGTAGAATGTAGAATGTAGACTGTAGAATGTAGACTGTAGAATCTAGACTGTAGACTGTAGAATGTAGAATGCAGACTGTAGAGTGTAGAATGTAGACTGTAGAATGTAGACTGTAGATTGTAGAATGTAGACTGTAGACTGTAGAATGTAGACTGTAGACTGTAGAATGCAGACTGTAGAATGTAGACTGTAGACTGTAGAATGCAGACTGTAGAATGTAGACTGTAGAATGTAGACTGTAGACTGTAGACTGTAGACTGTAGAATGTAGACTGTAGAATGTAGAATGCAGACTGTAGAATGTAGAATGTAGACTGTAGAATGTAGACTGTGGAATTTAGACTGTAGAATGTAGAATGCAGACTGTAGAATGTAGAATGCAGACTGTAGAATGTAGAATGTAGACTGTAGATGGTAGACTGTAGAATGTAGAATGTAGACTGTAGACTGTAGAATGTAGGCTGTAGATGGTAGACTGTAGAATGTAGAATGTAGACTGTAGACTGTAGAATGTAGGCTGTAGAATGTAGACTGTAGACTGTAGAATGTAGAATGTAGAATGCAGACTGTAGAATGTAGAATGTAGACTGTAGAATCTAGACTGTAGAATCTAGACTGTAGACTGTAGAATGTAGAATGCAGACTGTAGAGTGTAGAATGTAGACTGTAGAATGTAGACTGTAGATTGTAGAATGTAGACTGTAGACTGTAGAATGTAGACTGTAGACTGTAGAATGCAGACTGTAGAATGTAGACTGTAGACTGTAGAATGCAGACTGTAGAATGTAGACTGTAGAATGTAGACTGTAGACTGTAGACTGTAGACTGTAGACTGTAGACTGTAGAATGCAGACCCTAGAATGTAGACTGTAGAATGTAGACTGTAGAATGTCGACTGTGGAATTTAGACTGTAGACTGTAGAATGCAGACTGTAGAATGTAGAATGCAGACTGTAGAATGTAGAATGTAGACTGTAGAATGTAGACTGTAGAATGTAGAATGTAGACTGTAGAATGTAGACTGTAGAATGTAGGCTGTAGAATGTAGACTGTAGACTGTAGAATGTAGAATGCAGACTGTTGACTGTAGAATGTAGACTGTAGAATCTAGACTGTAGAATCTAGACTGTAGACTGTAGAATGTAGAATGCAGACTGTAGAATGTAGACTGTAGAATGTAGACTGTAGACTGTAGACTGTAGACTGTAGACTGTAGAATGCAGACCCTAGAATGTAGACTGTAGAATGTAGACTGTAGAATGTCGACTGTGGAATTTAGACTGTAGACTGTAGAATGCAGACTGTAGAATGTAGAATGCAGACTGTAGAATGTAGAATGTAGACTGTAGAATGTAGACTGTAGAATGTAGAATGTAGACTGTAGAATGTAGACTGTAGAATGTAGGCTGTAGAATGTAGACTGTAGACTGTAGAATGTAGAATGCAGACTGTTGACTGTAGAATGTAGACTGTAGAATCTAGACTGTAGAATCTAGACTGTAGACTGTAGAATGTAGAATGCAGACTGTAGAATGTAGACTGTAGAATGTAGACTGTAGACTGTAGAATGTAGAATGTAGACTGTAGAATGTAGACTGTAGACTGTAGAATTCAGACTGTAGACTGTAGACTGTAGACTGCAGACTGTAGAATGTAGAATGTAGACTGTAGAATGTAGACTGTAGAATGTAGAATGTAGAATGTAGACTGTAGAATGTAGACCGTAGAATGTAGAATGTAGTCTGTAGAATTCTAGCGATGTAGTAGTTCTCTGGAAGGAAAAACATACACGTCACCCAGAACTGAAGAAAGTTAAATGATAACCACATAGGTTGCTATAGTGATAAACACATAGGTTGCTATAGTGATAAACACATAGGTTGCTATAGTGATAAACACATAGGCTTCTTATATAGTGATAAACACATAGGTGTCCCTATATAGTGACAAACACAGGCTAACCTATATAGTGATTGTAGTGAATACTCAGAGAGAAAAAAGTGTAGATTCACACACAGAGCGCGGCTGGTGTTTATTTCGCCTTCGCAGAAGGCAGGACTCGTGGTCACAGGCAGGCAATGGTCAAACACAGGTGGGCAAACAGGCAGGTGAATCAAAACTAGGACTGAAGGCTATAACTGGTTCTCACAAAAGCGCTAGAAAGAGGCTTAGTAGAGTCAAAACGAACGATACCTCACAAAGGCACAAACAGAATGAACTGAAGTAAATAAGGATCTGATGAGACCAGGTGAGTAATTAACACAAGGTGAAAACAATGAACAAAAATGAAAGAAAGGGCTACTTTCAACAACACAACGAAACAGGGCTTTGTTTAAGAACACAACGAAACAGGGCTTTGTTTAAGAACACAACGAAACAGGGCTATGTTTAAGAACACAACGAAACAGGGCTATGTTTAAGAACACAACGAAACAGGGCTGTGTTAAAAAACACAACGAAACAGGGCTATGTTAAAAAACACAACAAAACAGGGCTGTGTTTAAGAACACAACGAAACAGGGCTTTGTTAAAGAACACAATGAAACAGAGCTTTGTTAAAAAAACACAACGAAACAGGGCTGTGTTAAAGAACACAACGAAACAGGGCTTTGTTTAAGAACACAACGAAACAGGGCTTTGTTTAAGAACACAACGAAACAGAACACAAGGTTGACTAAGAAAATAAATACACAACCTTACAGTGATTAACACGTAGGCTTCCCTATATAGTGATAAACACACAGGCTTCCCTATACAGTGATAAACACATAGGCTTCCCTGTATAGTGATAAACACACAGGCTTCCCTATATAGTGATAAACACACAGGCTTCCCTATATAGTGATAAACACACAGGCTTCCCTATATAGTGATAAACACATAGGCTTCCCTATATAGTGATAAACACACAGGCTTCCCTATATAGTGATAAACACACAGGCTTCCCTATATAGTGATAAACACACAGGCTTCCCTATATAGTGATAAACACACAGGCTTCCCTATATAGTGATAAACACACAGGCTTCCCTATATAGTGATAAACACATAGGCTTCCCTATATAGTGATAAACACACAGGCTTCCCTATATAGTGATAAACACATAGGCTTCCCTATATAGTGCACCACCTTTGACTACCATAAAGGGACTGTTTAAGACAGACCCATAAACTTTCCTCAGACTGACCTACTTTTCCTGCCACAACTTTTCATTCTGCCTCCACGACCACACACACACACACACGCGCGCGCGCGCACACACGCACGCACACACGCACGCACGCACACACACACACACACACACACACACACACACACACACACATACACACACACACGAACACACACACACACACACACACGAACACACACAGGGAGAGAGGGAGAACATTTTCAAATTAATTAATTTTATAAAAGCTGTGCAAAGGATATTACTTTTTCAACTAAAGTGGAGAGAGAGAACAAATGCTTTGTTGCCTGCATTGCGGTGAATCCATATGCAGGCTAAAGACTGCTGAATTCTATTTTAGTCTTCCATATCAATCCTTGCTGCAGTCCTTCCCCACCCAGCAAACCAAAATGGGTTCTGTGAAAGTTTTCAGAACATTTATTAGGTTGCGGCCAAAGTTCTCAGAACACAAAAAAAACTGTCCAGTTGTGCAGATGATTTATACAATGTTTGCCTGTTGTTGCAAAAAACGTTCCCAGAATGTTGGTCTCACATTTTCTCATGGCAGCATGTTCTAAAAACATCACTGGTAAATTGTGTTACTACATTACCTGGTAACCTAATGAGAACGTTTGGACAATGTTCTGTGGTGTTTGTTACAGCTGTTGTGCACAACATTTTTAGTGATCGTTAGGAGAACATTCCAAGGGTATGTCATTTTATCATCCTAATGTTACACTAAACTAACTAGAATCTTAGCTAATGTTCTGGGAATGTTCCCGGTTTGCTGGGCAGTGATCACAGGACCACATGTCTTGTTAACAGTCTGAGGAAGATGGGGGCGGTGTTGAGACTATCCAGCTCCCAGGAGGACACAGGTTTTATTTATAAGCACACTCACGCGCACACACACACACACACACACACACACGCACGCACATGCACGCACGTACACGCACGCACGTGCACGCACGCTCCCATGCACGCACGCACGCTCTCACGCACACACACACACACGCACACACGCACACACGCACGCACACACGCACACACACGCACACGCAGGCACACACACACACACACACACACACACACACACACACACACCTGGAGGTATTCTGATCTGCAAACACAACCATAAAGTATGTTATGTTGACAGCCATTGTTTGTTCTTAGAGGTCACATCCGATGACCCAACATATGGAGCAAACTACGTGTGTGTCACGCCTGCTCCCGCGCCTGGCGGTCTATCATTACGCACACCCGTCACCATCGTTACGCGCATCAGCGCTTCATTGGACTCACCTGGACTCCATCACTTATTGTTTGCCTCCCCTATATCTGTCTATTCCTCAGTTTCATCCCCGTGTCAGCATTAATGTCGTTATGTTCCCCCCCCTTGTCCAGACGCTGTCCTTGTTTTGTTTTCATGTCGGGTTATTTATTAAATATCGACTCCTTGTACTTGCTTATCATCTCCCAGCGTCTGTCCTCACAGTGTGTGTGGTGTGGAGCCTTGGTAGAAGTCCCTGGAGGAAATAATATGTAAATGTACCTGCATATAGCATCCTTCATCTTGTGGAATGGATTCTTCTTCTCCTCTCTGTCTCTAGCTGGGGGGTGTTCTATTATGAAACCATTTTGTGTTTGTGCAGCAGAGTCACTTGAAATACTATTGAAGTCCCCGTGCGGTAGGTAGGTAGCCAGGCCAGGAGGTAGGCTGAAGTCTCAAATGACACCTTATTCCCTATATGGTGCACTTCTTTTCACCAGAGCCTTTAAGGACCCTGGTCAAAAGTAGTGCACTAAATAGGGAATAGGGTGCCCTTTGAGACAAAGGAGTAGTGTTTTCATAACAGGGCTTGTTGTTCCCTGTTGACCTGAGGGCAGCTCTGACCTGTGTGCTCTCATTTGTTGTGATGTCAGAATAACTCAACAGTATAGTACTCCCCAGTATAGTACTCCCCAGTATAGTACTCCCCAGTGTAGTGATCCCCAGTGTAATACTCCCCAGTATAGTACTCCCCAGTGTAATACTCCCCAGTGAAGTGATCCCCAGTGTAATACTACCCAGTATAGTACTCCCCAGTATAGTACTCCCCAGTATAGTACTCCCCAGTGTAGTGATCCCCAGTATAATACCCCCCATTATAATACTCCCCAGTATAGTACTCCCCAGTATAGTACTCCCCAGTATAATACTCCCCAGTGTAATACTCCCCAGTGTAATACTCTTCAGTGTAATACTCCCCGGTATAGTACTCCCCAGTATAGTATTCCCCAGTATAATACACCACAGTATAATACTCCCCAGTATAGTACTCCACCGTGTAATACTCCCCAGTATAATACTCCCCAGTATAGTACTCCCCAGTATAATACTCCCCAGTATAGTACTCCCCAGTGTAATACTCCCCAGTATAGTACTCCCCAGTATTGTACCCCCCAGTATAGTACTCCCCAGTGTAATACTCCCCGGTGTAATACTCCCTAGTATAATACTCCCCGGTATAGTACTCCCCAGTATAGTACTCCCCAGTGTAATACTCCCTGGTGTAATACTCCCCAGTGTAATACTCCCCAGTATAGTACTCCCCAGTGTAATACTCCCCTGTATAGTACTCCCCAGTATAGTACTCCCCAGTGTAATACTCCCCAGTGTAATACTCCCTAGTATAGTACGCCCCAGTATAGTACGCCCCAGTATTATACGCCCCAGTATAGTACTCCCCAGTATAGTACTCCCCAGTGTAATACTCCCCAGTATAGTACTCCCCAGTATAGTACTCCCCGGTGTAATACTTCCCAGTATAGTACTCCCCAGTGTAATACTCCCCAGTATAGTACTCCCCAGTGTAGTACTCCCCAGTATAGTACTTCCCAGTATAATACTCCCCAGTGTATTACTCCCCAGTATAGTACTCCCCAGTATAGTACTCCCCAGTGTAATACTCCCCAGTATAGTACTCCCCAGTATAGTACTCCCCGGTGTAATACTCCCCAGTATAGTACTCCCCAGTGTAATACTCCCCAGTATAGTACTCCCCAGTGTAGTACTCCCCAGTATAGTACTTCCCAGTATAATACTCCCCAGTGTATTACTCCCCAGTATAGTACTCCCCAGTGTAATACTCCCCAATGTAATACTCCCCAGTGTAGTACTCCCCAGTATAATGATCGCCAGGATAACAGTACAGATTCACAGAATACTGATCCACACAGTACAGATCCACACAGAGTGCAGATCCACACAGAATACAGATTCACACAGTACAGATCCACACAGTACAGGTCCACAGAGTACAGATCCATAGGTTCACACAGTACAGATCCACACAGTACAGATTCACACAGTACAGCTCCACACAGAGTACAGATCCACACAGAGTGCAGATCCACACAGAATACAGATTCACAGAATACTGATCCACATAGTACAGATCCACAGAGTACCGATCCACAGAATATAGATCCACACAGTACAGATACACACACTACATATCCACACAGTACAGATTCACACAGTACAGATCCACAGAATACATATACACAGAGTGCAGATCCACACAGAGTGCAGATCCACAGAATACAGATCCACACAGTGTAGATCCACGCAGTACAGATTCACACAGTACAGATCCACAGAATACATATCCACACAGTACAAATCCACACAGTACAAATCCACAGAATGCAGATCCACACAGAGTGCAGATCCACACAGTGCAGATCCACAAAGTACAGATTCACATAGTACAGATCCACACAGTACAGATCCACAGAGTACAGTTCCACACAGTACAGATCCACAGAGTGCAGATCCACAGAATACAGATCCACACAGTGCAGATACACACAGTACAGATTCACACAGTACAGATCCAGAGAGTACAGATCCACACAGTACAAATCCACACAGTACAAATCCACAGAATACAGTTCCACACAAAGTACAGATCCACAGAGTACAGACACACAGAGTGCAGATCCACACAGTACAGATCCACAGAGTACAGATCCACACAGAGTGCAGATCCACACAGAGTACAGATCCACACAGAGTACAGATCCACAGAGTGCAGATCCACACAGTACAGATTCACACAGTACAGATCCAGAGAGTACAGATCCACACAGAGTGCAGATCCACACAGAATACAGATTCACAGAATACTGATCCAGATAGTACAGATCCACACACTGCAGATCCACACAGTACAGATCCACAGAATACAGATCCACACAGTACAGATCCACAGAATACAGATCCACACAGTACAGATTCACAGAATATAGATCCACATAGTACAGATCCACATAATACAGATCCACACAGAGAGCAGGTCCACAGAGTACAGATCCACACAGAGTGCAGATCCACGCAGTGCAGATCCACACAGTACAGATCCACACAGTACATATCCACACAGTACAGATCCACAGAGTACAGATCCACACAGTACAGATCCACAGAGTACAGATCCACACAGTACAGATCCCCAGAGTGCAGATCCACACAGAGTGCAGATCCACAGAATACAGATCCACACAGTGCAGATCCACGCAGTACAGATTCACACAGTACAGATCCACAGAATACAGATCCACACAGTACAGATCCACAGAGTACAGATCCACACAGTACAGATCCCCAGAGTGCAGATCCACACAGAGTGCAGATCCACAGAATACAGATCCACACAGTGCAGATCCACATAGTACAGATCCACATAATACAGATCCACACAGAGAGCAGGTCCACAGAGTACAGATCCACACAGAGTGCAGATCCACGCAGTGCAGATCCACACAGTACAGATCCACACAGTACATATCCACACAGTACAGATCCACAGAGTACAGATCCACACAGTACAGATCCACAGAGTACAGATCCACACAGTACAGATCCCCAGAGTGCAGATCCACACAGAGAACAGATCCACAGAATACAGATCCACACAGTGCAGATCCACGCAGTACAGATTCACACAGTACAGATCCACAGAATACATATCCACACAGTACAAATCCACACAGTACAAATCCACAGAGTGCAGATCCACACAGTGCAGATCCACAAAGTACAGATTCACATAGTACAGATCCACACAGTACAGATCCACAGAGTACAGTTCCACACAGTACAGATCCACAGAGTGCAGATCCACAGAATACAGATCCACACAGTGCAGATACACACAGTACAGATTCACACAGTACAGATCCAGAGAGTACAGATCCACACAGTACAAATCCACACAGTACAAATCCACAGAATACAGATCCACACAAAGTACAGATCCACAGAGTACAGACACACAGAGTGCAGATCCACACAGTACAGATCCACAGAGTACAGATCCACACAGAGTGCAGATCCACACAGAGTACAGATCCACACAGAGTACAGATCCACAGAGTGCAGATCCACACAGTACAGATTCACACAGTACAGATCCAGAGAGTACAGATCCACACAGAGTGCAGATCCACACAGAATACAGATTCACAGAATACTGATCCAGATAGTACAGATCCACACACTGCAGATCCACACAGTACAGATCCACACAGTACAAATCCACACAGTACAGATCCACAGAATACAGATCCACATAGTACAGATCCACATAATACAGATCCACACAGTACAGATCCACAGAATACAGATCCACACAGTACAGATCCACAGAATACAGATCCACACAGTACAGATCCACAGAGTACAGATCCACACAGAGTTCAGATCCACACAGAGTTCAGATCCAGACAATGCAGATCCACACAGTGCAGATCCACACAGTACAGATCCACAGAGTTCAGATCCACACAGAGTTCAGATCCACACAGTGCAGATCCACGCAGTACAGATTCACACAGTACAGATCCACAGAATACATATCCACACAGTACAAATCCACACAGTACAAATCCACAGAGTGCAGATCCACACAGTGCAGATCCACAAAGTACAGATTCACATAGTACAGATCCACACAGTACAGATCCACAGAGTACAGTTCCACACAGTACAGATCCACAGAGTGCAGATCCACAGAATACAGATCCACACAGTGCAGATACACACAGTACAGATTCACACAGTACAGATCCAGAGAGTACAGATCCACACAGTACAAATCCACACAGTACAAATCCACAGAATACAGATCCACACAAAGTACAGATCCACAGAGTACAGACACACAGAGTGCAGATCCACACAGTACAGATCCACAGAGTACAGATCCACACAGAGTGCAGATCCACACAGAGTACAGATCCACACAGAGTACAGATCCACAGAGTGCAGATCCACACAGTACAGATTCACACAGTACAGATCCAGAGAGTACAGATCCACACAGAGTGCAGATCCACACAGAATACAGATTCACAGAATACTGATCCAGATAGTACAGATCCACACACTGCAGATCCACACAGTACAGATCCACACAGTACAAATCCACACAGTACAGATCCACAGAATACAGATCCACATAGTACAGATCCACATAATACAGATCCACACAGTACAGATCCACAGAATACAGATCCACACAGTACAGATCCACAGAATACAGATCCACACAGTACAGATCCACAGAGTACAGATCCACACAGAGTTCAGATCCACACAGAGTTCAGATCCAGACAATGCAGATCCACACAGTGCAGATCCACACAGTACAGATCCACAGAGTACAGATCCACACAGTACAGATCCACAGAATACAGATCCACACAGTACAGATCCACACAGTACAGATCCACAGAGTACAGATCCACACAGTACAGATTCACACAGTACAGATCCACAGAGTACAGATCCACACAGAGTGCAGATCCACACAGAATACAGATTCACAGAATACTGATCCAGATAGTACAGATCCACACACTGCAGATCCACACAGTACAGATCCACAGAATACAGATCCACACAGTACAGATCCACAGAATACAGATCCACACAGTACAGATCCACAGAATATAGATCCACAGAGTACAGATCCACACAGTACAGATCCACAGAGTACAGATCCACACAGAGTGCAGATCCACACAGTACAGATCCACAGAGTACAGATCCACACAGAGTGCAGATCCACACAGAGTACAGATCCAGACAATGCAGATCCACACAGTGCAGATCCACACAGTACAGATCCACAGAATACAGATCCACAGAATACAGATCCACAAAGCACAGATCCACAGAGTACAGATCCACAGATTATTTTGAATAACTGTCATTACCAGACAACTGGAGGTTGTTTTAAAACCACCAGGGAATGGGGGAGGAAATGGTCCTGAGATGAAATAGAGAAGGGGAGAAAAAGGGGAGGGACGCCATGTGTTTCATGTCTTTCAGCTGGAAATATATTAGAGGAATAATAACAGCCAGCATTACAACCATTAAAACACTAGCTATAGTTATTGTCTTTGAATCCACATTTATACTACATTGTAGATAAGTGTACAACTGTGCAGATTTGAGAAACCAGAAAAGGAAGTGTGATAGGAAACGAAGAAGAAGCCTCACATTCTGATAGGCTACAGACCTGCGCCAAGGTCTCTTCTGATGCCTCGCCATTCTCAATTAGCGGTCTCATCATTCACAATACCCTGGGTACAGTTACCCATCCATATAAACAGCACTACAGTATCACTTCAGAGTCTATTGCAGCTTTTTACCGATACTCTGTGATTAAAGGGAAAGGTCTGTAACTTCCATTTCTAAATCAACTGTAAAATAGATAAGGATTATATTACAGTAAAGGTTTAGATCACCAACGGTCTTAGTCTATATGTGATGTGTGGTATATATATATTACAGTAAAGTCCATATGTGATGTGTGGTATATATATATTACAGTAAAGTCTATATGTGATGTGTGGTATATATATATATATTACAGTAAAGTCTATATGTGATGTGTGGTATATATATATTACAGTAAAGTCTATATGTGATGTGTGGTATATATATATTACAGTAAAGTCTATATGTGATGTGTGGTATATATATATTACAGTAAAGTCTATATGTGATGTGTGGTATATATATATTACAGTAAAGTCTATATGTGATGTGTGGTATATATATATATATATATATATTACAGTAAAGTCTATATGTGATGTGTGGTATATATATATATATATATATATATTACAATAAAGTATATATGTGATGTGTGGTATATATATTACAGGCAGTAAGATTGAGACTTCTGCTGATGCTCCTCTATTTCTCCTCCTACACCGTGCTCTAACATTGTCTACATTATTAAAATGCATCCAAATGCTACTGTACTTCCGACTCATTTTTCCAGCTGTTGTTTTCACAGCTGTCCTTCCTCTCTCTCCTTGGCTGCTAAGTGTGTGACTGTGAGTGAGTTGGCTAAGGCCCTCCCTCTCTGTCTCTCTCTCTCTCTCTCTCGATGTCTCTGTTTCTCTCTCTCCTCTCTCTCTGTCTCTGTCTCTCTCTCTCTCTCTCTCTCTCTCTCTCTCTCCTCTCTCTGTCTGTTTCTCTCTCTATCTCTCTCTCTGTCTCTCTCTATCTCTCTCTCTCTCTGTCTCTCTCTCTCTGTCTCTCTCTGTCTCTCTCTCTCTCTCTCTTTATGACTGTCCTCTCTTCTCTCCTCTCACCCTCCACAGATATAGAGAGCTTCTAATAGCCTTGGTGGTGAGTAAAAAAAATATCTTTATGGCATTAAAGGTGCAATCACCCTCCTTCTTCTTCTCTTTCTCTTTCTCTCTCTCTCTCTCGCTCTCTCACTCTCCTCTCTTTCTCTTTTTCTCTCTTACTCTCTCCTCTCTCACTCCTCTCTATCCCCTCTCTCCCCTCTCTCTCTCTCTCACTCTCTTTATGACTGTCTTCTCTTCTCTCCTCTCATTCTAATAGCCTTGGTGGTGAGAGTTTTTAAAAAATCTCTTTACGGCATTAAAGGTGCAGTCTGGGATCTGCGAATCTGTTTCAATTCTTGATATTCATCCGTGATGGACCGAATGTCAGACTGTAGCTTTAATAGCACTTTTAGGTGATTGCTCTCCCGACTCATTGCTCTCAACTCAGCTCTGAGGTCACTCTCATATCACCCTCTCCTTCTGAAAATCAACTATCCATTACGTATCATGTCCTTCAGGGCCTTACTTTCATGTCCAGTAGAGTTCTACTTCCCTAGCTACGCTAGGTCCGCTGAATAGTCACACGCCTCAAGGTTCGTTCTACCCGACAACACGTGTTGTTAGTCATGAACTAAACAGATCAGAATCAACACTTCTAAATACAGTACAACAGGGCTACACCTTAAACACAAATCAAATCAAATTGTATTTGTCACATGCGCCCGAATACAACAGGTGTAAACCTTACAGTGAAATGCTTACTTGCAAACCCCTAATCAACCTACAAAAAAAAGAAAGAGATAAAAAGAACAAATAATTAAAGAGCAGCAGTAAATAACAATAGTGTGGCTATATACAGGGGGTACCGGTACAGAGTCAATGTGGAGGCTATATACAGGGGGTACCGGTACCGAGTCAATGTGGAGGCTATATACAGGGGGTACCGGTACAGAGTCAATGTGGAGGATATATACAGGGGGTACCGGTACAGAGTCAATGTGGAGGCTATATACAGGGGGTACCGGTACAGAGTCAGTGTGGAGGCTATATACAGGGGGTACCGGTACAGAGTCAATGTGGAGGCTATATACAGGGGGTACCGGTACAGAGTCAATGTGGAGGCTATATACAGGGGGTACCAGTACAGAGTCAATGTGGAGGCTATATACAGGGGGTACCGGTACAGAGTCAGTGGGGAGGCTATATACATGGGGTACCGGTACAGAGTCAGTGGGGAGGCTATATACATGGGGTACCGGTACAGAGTCATTGTGGAGGCTATATACAGGGGGTACCGGTACAGAGTCAATGTGGAGGCTATATACAGGGGGTACCGGTACAGAGTCAATGTGGAGGCTATATACAGGGGGTACCGGTACAGAGTCAATGTGGAGGCTATATACAGGGGGTACCGGTACAGAGTCAATGTGGAGGCTATATACAGGGGGTACCGGTACAGAGTCAATGTGGAGGCTATATACAGGGGGTACCGGTACAGAGTCAATGTGGAGGCTATATACAGGGGGTACCGGTACAGAGTCAATGTGGAGGCTATATACAGGGGGTACCGGTACAGAGTCAATGTGGAGGCTATATACAGGGGGTACCGGTACAGAGTCAATGTGGAGGCTATATACAGGGGGTACCGGTACAGAGTCAATGTGGAGGCAATATGCAGGGGGTACCGTTACAGAGTCAATGTGGAGGCTATATACAGGGGGTACCGGTACAGAGTCAATGTGGAGGCTATATACAGGGGGTACCGGTACAGAGTCAATGTGGAGGCTATATACAGGGGGCACCGGTACAGAGTCAATGTGGAGGCTATATACAGGGGGTACCGGTACAGAGTCAATGTGGAGGCTATATACAGGGGGTACCGTTACAGAGTCAATGTGGAGGCTATATACAGGGGGTACCGGTACAGAGTCAATGTGGAGGCTATATACAGGGGGTACCGGTACAGAGTCAATGTGGAGGCTATATACAGGGGGTACCGGTACAGAGTCAATGTGGAGGCTATATACAGGGGGTACCGGTACAGAGTCAATGTGGAGGCTATATACAGGAGGTACCGGTACAGAGTCAATGTGGAGGCTATATACAGGGGGTACAGGTACAGAGTCAATGTGGAGGCTATATACAGGGTGTTACAGTACAGAGTCAATGTGGAGGCTATATACAGGGGGTACCGGTACAGAGTCAATGTGGAGTCTATATACAGGGGGTACCGGTACAGAGTCAATGTGGAGGCTATATACAGGGGGTACCGGTACAGAGTCATTGTGGAGGCTATATACAGGGTGTTACAGTACAGAGTCAATGTGGAGGCTATATACAGGGGGTACCGGTACAGAGTCAATGTGGAGGCTATATACAGGGGGTACCGGTACAGAGTCAATGTGGAGGCTATATACAGGGGGTACCGGTACAGAGTCAATGTGGAGGCTATATACAGGGGGTACCGGTACAGAGTCAATGTGGAGGCTATATACAGGGGGTACCGGTACAGAGTCAATGTGGAGGCTATATACAGGGGGTACCGGTACAGAGTCAATGTGGAGGCTATATACAGGGGGTACCAGTACAGAGTCAATGTGGAGGCTATATACAGGGGGTACCGGTACAGAGTCAATGTGGAGGCTATATACAGGGGGTACCGGTACAGAGTCAATGTGGAGGCTATATACAGGGGGTACCGGTACAGAGTCAATGTGGAGGCTATATACAGGGTGTTACAGTACAGAGTCAATGTGGAGGCTATATACAGGGGGTACCGGTACAGAGTCAATGTGGAGTCTATATACAGGGGGTACCGGTACAGAGTCAATGTGGAGGCTATATACAGGGGGTACCGGTACAGAGTCATTGTGGAGGCTATATACAGGGTGTTACAGTACAGAGTCAATGTGGAGGCTATATACAGGGGGTACCGGTACAGAGTCAATGTGGAGGCTATATACAGGGGGTACCGGTACAGAGTCAATGTGGAGGCTATATACAGGGGGTACCGGTACAGAGTCAATGTGGAGGCTATATACAGGGGGTACCGGTACAGAGTCAATGTGGAGGCTATATACAGGGGGTACCGGTACAGAGTCAATGTGGAGGCTATATACAGGGGGTACCGGTACAGAGTCAATGTGGAGGCTATATACAGGGGGTACCGGTACAGAGTCAATGTGGAGGCTATATACAGGGGGTACCAGTACAGAGTCAATGTGGAGGCTATATACAGGGGGTACCGGTACAGAGTCAATGTGGAGGCTATATACAGGGGGTACCGGTACAGAGTCAATGTGGAGGCTATATACAGGGGGTACCGGTACAGAGTCATTGTGGAGGCTATATACAGGGGGTACCGGTACAGAGTCAATGTGGAGTCTATATACAGGGGGTACCGATACAGAGTCGATGTGGAGGCTATATACAGGGTGTTACAGTACAGAGTCAATGTGGAGGCTATATAAAGGGGGTACCGGTACAGAGTCAATGTGGAGGCTATATACAGGGGGTACCGGTACAGAGTCAATGTGGAGGCTATATACAGGGTGTTACAGTACAGCGTCAATGTGGAGGCTATATACAGGGGGTACCGGTACAGAGTCAATGTGGAGGCTATATACAGGGGGTACCGGTACAGAGTCAATGTGGAGGCTATATACAGGGTGTTACAGTACAGAGTCAATGTGGAGGCTATATACAGGGGGTACCGGTACAGAGTCAATGTGGAGTCTATATACAGGGGGTACCGGTACAGAGTCAATGTGGAGGCTATATACAGGGTGTTACAGTACAGAGTCAATGTGGAGGCTATATACAGGGGGTACCGGTACAGAGTCAATGTGGAGGCTATATACAGGGGGTACCGGTACAGAGTCAATGTGGAGGCTATATACAGGGGGTACCGGTACAGAGTCAATGTGGAGGCTATATACAGGGGGTACAGGTACAGAGTCAATGTGGAGGCTATATACAGGGTGTTACGGTACAGAGTCAATGTGGAGGCTATATACAGGGGGTACCGGTACAGAGTCAATGTGGAGGCTATATACAGGGGGTACCGGTACAGAGTCATTGTGGAGGCTATATACAGGGTGTTACAGTACAGAGTCAATGTGGAGGCTATATACAGGGGGTACCGGTACAGAGTCAATGTGGAGGCTATATACAGGGGGTACCGGTACAGAGTCAATGTGGAGGCTATATACAGGGGGTACCGGTACAGAGTCAATGTGGAGGCTATATACAGGGGGTACAGGTACAGAGTCAATGTGGAGGCTATATACAGGGTGTTACGGTACAGAGTCAATGTGGAGGCTATATACAGGGGGTACCGGTACAGAGTCAATGTGGAGGCTATATACAGGGGGTACCGGTACAGAGTCATTGTGGAGGCTATATACAGGGTGTTACAGTACAGAGTCAATGTGGAGGCTATATACAGGGGGTACCGGTACAGAGTCAATGTGGAGGCTATATACAGGGGGTACCGGTACAGAGTCAATGTGGAGGCTATATACAGGGTGTTACAGTACAGAGTCAATGTGGAGGCTATATACAGGGGGTACCGGTACAGAGTCAATGTGGAGTCTATATACAGGGGGTACCGGTACAGAGTCAATGTGGAGGCTATATACAGGGTGTTACAGTACAGAGTCAATGTGGAGGCTATATACAGGGGGTACCGGTACAGAGTCAATGTGGAGGCTATATACAGGGGGTACCGGTACAGAGTCAATGTGGAGGCTATATACAGGGGGTACCGGTACAGAGTCAATGTGGAGGCTATATACAGGGGGTACCGGTACAGAGTCAATGTGGAGGCTATATACAGGGGGTACCGGTACAGAGTCAGTGTGGAGGCTATATACAGGGGGTACCGGTACAGAGTCAATGTGGAGGCTATATACAGGGGGTACCGGTACAGAGTCAATGTGGAGGCTATATACAGGGGGTACCGGTACAGAGTCAATGTGGAGGCTATATACAGGGGGTACCGGTACAGAGTCAGTGGGGAGGCTATATACATGGGGTACCGGTACAGAGTCAGTGGGGAGGCTATATACATGGGGTACCGGTACAGAGTCATTGTGGAGGCTATATACAGGGGGTACCGGTACAGAGTCAATGTGGAGGCTATATACAGGGGGTACCGGTACAGAGTCAATGTGGAGGCTATATACAGGGGGTACCGGTACAGAGTCAATGTGGAGGCTATATACAGGGGGTACCGGTACAGAGTCAATGTGGAGGCTATATACAGGGGGTACCGGTACAGAGTCAATGTGGAGGCTATATACAGGGGGTACCGGTACAGAGTCAATGTGGAGGCTATATACAGGGGGTACCGGTACAGAGTCAATGTGGAGGCTATATACAGGGGGTACCGGTACAGAGTCAATGTGGAGGCTATATACAGGGGGTACCGGTACAGAGTCAATGTGGAGGCTATATACAGGGGGTACCGGTACAGAGTCAATGTGGAGGCAATATGCAGGGGGTACCGTTACAGAGTCAATGTGGAGGCTATATACAGGGGGTACCGGTACAGAGTCAATGTGGAGGCTATATACAGGGGGTACCGGTACAGAGTCAATGTGGAGGCTATATACAGGGGGCACCGGTACAGAGTCAATGTGGAGGCTATATACAGGGTGTTACAGTACAGAGTCAATGTGGAGGCTATATACAGGGGGTACCGGTACAGAGTCAATGTGGAGTCTATATACAGGGGGTACCGGTACAGAGTCAATGTGGAGGCTATATACAGGGGGTACCGGTACAGAGTCATTGTGGAGGCTATATACAGGGTGTTACAGTACAGAGTCAATGTGGAGGCTATATACAGGGAGTACCGGTACAGAGTCAATGTGGAGGCTATATACAGGGGGTACCGGTACAGAGTCAATGTGGAGGCTATATACAGGGGGTACCGGTACAGAGTCAATGTGGAGGCTATATACAGGGGGTACCGGTACAGAGTCAATGTGGAGGCTATATACAGGGGGTACCGGTACAGAGTCAATGTGGAGGCTATATACAGGGGGTACCGGTACAGAGTCAATGTGGAGGCTATATACAGGGGGTACCAGTACAGAGTCAATGTGGAGGCTATATACAGGGGGTACCAGTACAGAGTCAATGTGGAGGCTATATACAGGGGGTACCGGTACAGAGTCAATGTGGAGGCTATATACAGGGGGTACCGGTACAGAGTCAATGTGGAGGCTATATACAGGGGGTACCGGTACAGAGTCAATGTGGAGGCTATACACAGGGGGTACCGGTACAGAGTCAATGTGGAGGCTATATACAGGGGGTACCGGTACAGAGTCAATGTGGAGGCTATATACAGGGGGTACCGGTACAGAGTCAATGTGGAGGCAATATGCAGGGGGTACCGTTACAGAGTCAATGTGGAGGCTATATACAGGGGGTACCGGTACAGAGTCAATGTGGAGGCTATATACAGGGGGTACCGGTACAGAGTCAATGTGGAGGCTATATACAGGGGGCACCGGTACAGAGTCAATGTGGAGGCTATATACAGGGTGTTACAGTACAGAGTCAATGTGGAGGCTATATACAGGGGGTACCGGTACAGAGTCAATGTGGAGTCTATATACAGGGGGTACCGGTACAGAGTCAATGTGGAGGCTATATACAGGGAGTACCGGTACAGAGTCAATGTGGAGGCTATATACAGGGGGTACCGGTACAGAGTCAATGTGGAGGCTATATACAGGGGGTACCGGTACAGAGTCAATGTGGAGGCTATATACAGGGGGTACCGGTACAGAGTCAATGTGGAGGCTATATACAGGGGGTACCGGTACAGAGTCAATGTGGAGGCTATATACAGGGGGTACCGGTACAGAGTCAATGTGGAGGCTATATACAGGGGGTACCAGTACAGAGTCAATGTGGAGGCTATATACAGGGGGTACCAGTACAGAGTCAATGTGGAGGCTATATACAGGGGGTACCGGTACAGAGTCAATGTGGAGGCTATATACAGGGGGTACCGGTACAGAGTCAATGTGGAGGCTATATACAGGGGGTACCGGTACAGAGTCAATGTGGAGGCTATATACAGGGGGTACCGGTACAGAGTCAATGTGGAGGCTATATACAGGGGGTACCGGTACAGAGTCAATGTGGAGGCTATATACAGGGGGTACCAGTACAGAGTCAATGTGGAGGCTATATACAGGGGGTACCAGTACAGAGTCAATGTGGAGGCTATATACAGGGGGTACCGGTACAGAGTCAATGTGGAGGCTATATACAGGGGGTACCGGTACAGAGTCAATGTGGAGGCTATATACAGGGGGTACCGGTACAGAGTCAATGTGGAGGCTATATACAGGGTGTTACAGTACAGAGTCAATGTGGAGGCTATATACAGGGGGTACCGGTACAGAGTCAATGTGGAGTCTATATACAGGGGGTACCGGTACAGAGTCAATGTGGAGGCTATATACAGGGGGTACCGGTACAGAGTCATTGTGGAGGCTATATACAGGGTGTTACAGTACAGAGTCAATGTGGAGGCTATATACAGGGGGTACCGGTACAGAGTCAATGTGGAGGCTATATACAGGGGGTACCGGTACAGAGTCAATGTGGAGGCTATATACAGGGGGTACCGGTACAGAGTCAATGTGGAGGCTATATACAGGGGGTACCGGTACAGAGTCAATGTGGAGGCTATATACAGGGGGTACCGGTACAGAGTCAATGTGGAGGCTATATACAGGGGGTACCGGTACAGAGTCAATGTGGAGGCTATATACAGGGGGTACCAGTACAGAGTCAATGTGGAGGCTATATACAGGGGGTACCAGTACAGAGTCAATGTGGAGGCTATATACAGGGGGTACCGGTACAGAGTCAATGTGGAGGCTATATACAGGGGGTACCGGTACAGAGTCAATGTGGAGGCTATATACAGGGGGTACCGGTACAGAGTCATTGTGGAGGCTATATACAGGGGGTACCGGTACAGAGTCAATGTGGAGTCTATATACAGGGGGTACCGATACAGAGTCGATGTGGAGGCTATATACAGGGTGTTACAGTACAGAGTCAATGTGGAGGCTATATAAAGGGGGTACCGGTACAGAGTCAATGTGGAGGCTATATACAGGGGGTACCGGTACAGAGTCAATGTGGAGGCTATATACAGGGTGTTACAGTACAGCGTCAATGTGGAGGCTATATACAGGGGGTACCGGTACAGAGTCAATGTGGAGGCTATATACAGGGGGTACCGGTACAGAGTCAATGTGGAGGCTATATACAGGGTGTTACAGTACAGAGTCAATGTGGAGGCTATATACAGGGGGTACCGGTACAGAGTCAATGTGGAGTCTATATACAGGGGGTACCGGTACAGAGTCAATGTGGAGGCTATATACAGGGTGTTACAGTACAGAGTCAATGTGGAGGCTATATACAGGGGGTACCGGTACAGAGTCAATGTGGAGGCTATATACAGGGGGTACCGGTACAGAGTCAATGTGGAGGCTATATACAGGGGGTACCGGTACAGAGTCAATGTGGAGGCTATATACAGGGTGTTACGGTACAGAGTCAATGTGGAGGCTATATACAGGGGGTACCGGTACAGAGTCAATGTGGAGGCTATATACAGGGGGTACCGGTACAGAGTCATTGTGGAGGCTATATACAGGGTGTTACAGTACAGAGTCAATGTGGAGGCTATATACAGGGGGTACCGGTACAGAGTCAATGTGGAGGCTATATACAGGGGGTACCGGTACAGAGTCAATGTGGAGGCTATATACAGGGTGTTACAGTACAGAGTCAATGTGGAGGCTATATACAGGGGGTACCGGTACAGAGTCAATGTGGAGTCTATATACAGGGGGTACCGGTACAAAGTAAATGTGGAGGCTATATACAGGGTGTTACAGTACAGAGTCAATGTGGAGGCTATATACAGGGGGTACCGGTACAGAGTCAATGTGGAGGCTATATACAGGGGGTACCGGTACAGAGTCAATGTGGAGGCTATATACAGGGGGTACCGGTACAGAGTCAATGTGGAGGCTATATACAGGGGGTACCGGTACAGAGTCAATGTGGAGGCTATATACAGGGGGTACCGGTACAGAGTCAATGTGGAGGCTATATACAGGGTGTTACAGTACAGCGTCAATGTGGAGGCTATATACAGGGGGTACCGGTACAGAGTCAATGTGGAGGCTATATACAGGGGGTACCGGTACAGAGTCAATGTGGAGGCTATATACAGGGTGTTACAGTACAGAGTCAATGTGGAGGCTATATACAGGGGGTACCGGTACAGAGTCAATGTGGAGTCTATATACAGGGGGTACCGGTACAGAGTCAATGTGGAGGCTATATACAGGGTGTTACAGTACAGAGTCAATGTGGAGGCTATATACAGGGGGTACCGGTACAGAGTCAATGTGGAGGCTATATACAGGGGGTACCGGTACAGAGTCAATGTGGAGGCTATATACAGGGGGTACCGGTACAGAGTCAATGTGGAGGCTATATACAGGGGGTACAGGTACAGAGTCAATGTGGAGGCTATATACAGGGTGTTACGGTACAGAGTCAATGTGGAGGCTATATACAGGGGGTACCGGTACAGAGTCAATGTGGAGGCTATATACAGGGGGTACCGGTACAGAGTCATTGTGGAGGCTATATACAGGGTGTTACAGTACAGAGTCAATGTGGAGGCTATATACAGGGGGTACCGGTACAGAGTCAATGTGGAGGCTATATACAGGGGGTACCGGTACAGAGTCAATGTGGAGGCTATATACAGGGTGTTACAGTACAGAGTCAATGTGGAGTCTATATACAGGGGGTACCGGTACAGAGTCAATGTGGAGGCTATATACAGGGTGTTACAGTACAGAGTCAATGTGGAGGCTATATACAGGGGGTACCGGTACAGAGTCAATGTGGAGGCTATATACAGGGGGTACCGGTACAGAGTCAATGTGGAGGCTATATACAGGGGGTACCGGTACAGAGTCAATGTGGAGGCTATATACAGGGGGTACCGGTACAGAGTCAATGTGGAGGCTGTATACAGGGGATACCGGTACAGAGTCAATGTGGAGGCTATATACAGGGGGTACAGGTACAGAGTCAATGTGGAGGCTATATACAGGGTGTTACAGTACAGAGTCAATGTGGAGGCTATATACAGGGGGTACCGGTACAGAGTCAATGTGGAGGCTGTATACAGGGGATACCAATACAGAGTCAATGTGGAAGCTATATACAGGGGTACCGGTACAGAGTCAATGTGGAGGCTGTATACAGGGGGCACCGGTAGAGAGTCAATGTCAATGTGCAGGAGCACATTGACATTGCGTTGAAGGTGAGTGACCCTCCCAATGTCAACATGCAGGTAATTGAGGGAATGTGTACATGTAGGTAGAGTTATTAAAGTGACAATGCATAGATAATAACAGAGAGTAGCAGCAGCGCAAGGGGGGAGGGATACAAATAGTCTGGGTATCCATTTCATTAGCTGTTCAGGAGTCTTATGGCTTGGGGGTAGAAGCTGTTTAGAAGCCTCTTGGACCTAGATTTGGCGCTCCGGTACCACTTGCCGTGCGGTAGCAGAGAGAACAGTCTATGGCTAGGGTGGCTGGAGACTTTGACAATTTTTAGGGCCTTCCTCTGACACCGCCTGGTATAGATGTCCTGGATGGCAGGAAGCTTGGCCCCAGTGATGTACTGGGCTGTACGTACTAGCCTCTGTAGTGCCTTGTGGTCGGAGACCGAGCAGTTGCCATACCAGGCAGTGATGCAACTCATCAAGATGCTCTCGATGGTGCAGCTGTAAACCCTTCTGAGAATCTGAGGACACATGCCATATCTTTTCAGTCTCCTGAGGGGGAATAGGTTTTATCGTTCCAACTTCACGACCGTCTTGGTGTGCTTGGACCATGTTAGTTTGTTGGTGATATGGACACCAAGGAATTTGAAGCTCTCAACCTGCTCCACTACAGCCCTGTCGGTGATAATGGGGGCGTGCTCGGTCCTCCTTTTCCTGTAGTCCACAATCATCTCCTTTGTCTTGATCATGGTGATGGTGGCGTTGTTATCCTTCCCCCACACGGTCAGGTCTCTGACATCCTCCCTATAGGCTGTCTCATCGTTGTCGGTGATCAGGCCTACGCACTGTTGTGTCATCGGCAAACTTAATGATGGTGTTGGAGTCGTGCCTGGTCGTGCAGTCATGGGTGAACAGGGAGTACAGGAGGTAACAGAGCACACACCCCTGAGGGGCCCCCGAGTTGAGGATCAGCGTGGCGGATGCATTGCTACCTACCCTCACCACCTGGGGGTGGCCCGTCAGGAAGTCCAGGATCCAGTTGCAGAGGGAGGTGTTTAGTCCCAGGATCCTTAGCTTTGTGATGAGCTTTGAGGGTACTATGGTGTTGAACGCTGAGCTGTAGTCCATGAATAGCGTTCTCATATAAGTGTTCCTTTTGTCCAGGTGGGAAAGGGCAGTGTGGAGTGCAACAGAGATTGCATCATCAAATTGGAGTGGGTCTAGGGTTTCTGGGATAATCGTGTTAATGTGAGCTATGGCCAGCCTTTCAAAGCATTTCATGGCTACCGACGTGAGTGCTATGGGGCGGTAATCATTTAGGCAGGTTACCTTCACTTCCTTGGGCACAGGGACTATGGTGGTCTGTTTGAAACATGCAGGTATTACAGACTCAGACAGGGAGAGGTTGAAAATGTCAGTGAAGACACTTGCCAGTTGGTCAGCGCATGCTCGGAGTACACGTCCTCGTAATCCATATGGCCCTGCGGCCTTGTGAATGTTGAACTGTTCGAAGGTCTTACTCACTTCGGGCTGCGGAGAGCGTGATGGCACAGTCGTCCGGAACAGTTGATGATCTCATGCATGTTTCAGTGTTATTTGCCTCGAAGCGAGCATAGAGGTTATTTAGCTCGTCTGATAGGCTCTTGTCACTGGGCAGCTCTCGGCTGTGCTTCCCTTTGTAGTCTGTAATAGTTTGCAAGCCCTGCCACATCCGACGAGCGTCAGAGCCGGTGTGGTATCGTGAAACGCTAACTTACAAGCCCTTAACCAATAACGCAGTTAAAGAAATAGAGTTAAGAAAATATTTACTAAATAAACTAAAGTAAAGAATATAATGACATAAAAATAAAATGACATAACAATAACAAGGCTTTATACAGGGTGTACCGGTACTGAGTCAATGTGTGGGGGTGCAGGTTAGTTGTACATGTAGGTAGGGGTAAAGTGACCCTCCCACTCCGTCTGCCGAATTCTTTCTTTTTGCTCTTGTTTTCCTTGATAGGATGTTGGTGTGCGGAGCCGGTAGGGTCGTCAGAGAAATGGGACACACCTGGGCCCAGGTGTGTCCTGGGATAAATACACCTCTTCTCCATTCATTGAGGAGACTCTTCTCCATGCAGACACACTGTTAGATTTTGGTTGTGGCATTTTTGTGGCCATTTTGTTTGTTTGTTTGTTTGTTTGTTTGCGTTGGTACCTTTCAACACCCCTCATTATCATATTTATCCATGTAACCACTCACTTACACTACTGACTACACACATCCATTGTTAATTGTATTTACGTTACTTCAGTTGATAAATATATTTTTGTTATTCCTAATCTCCACGTTGTCTCCCTTTTCGTTACGGACTTCGAGCCGGTTCGTGAAAATAGATAATAAACAGCGAGTAGCAGCAGTGTAAAAACAAAGTGGGGGGGTCAATAGAAATAGTCCGGGTGGCTATTTGATTAACTGTTCAGCAGGCTTATGGCCTGGGAATAGAAGCTGTTAAGGAACCTTTTGGACCTAGACTTGGAACTCCGGTACCGTTTGTCATTACCATACCGGTCTGTATGGTAGAGGTACAGGTCTGTATGGTAATGTAGGGTTAGAGGTACAGGTCTGTATGATAATGTAGTTAGAGGTACATGTCTATGATAATGTAGTTAAAGGTACAGGTCTGTCTGTATGGTAATGTAGAGTTAGAGGTACAGGTCTGTAAGGTAATGTAGAGTTAGAGGTACAAGTCTGTATGGTAATGTAGAGTTAGAGGTACAGGTCTGTAGAGTAATGTAGAGGAGCTATAGCGAGAAGGTTTCCAGCTGTATGGGAAAAGGTACTGACAAACACACACGCATGCGCACACTGGCTCTAGACTACAGCAGAGATTGCTGCTCTTTCCTGAGGAAAAGGAAAAAGTGTATAATAATTCCTGACTAATTGTTTGCAGCCTGAAGACCGCTATTATACTGACAGGTAGTGGTCAAATTACATGATTTATTTATGGACTAATTCTGCCTGCCTGCCTGACTCCCTCTCCCCTCTTCTCTCCTACCTCTCCCTCTCCTGCCTCCCCCTCTCCTCTCCTCTCCTGCCTCCCAATCTCCTCTCAAGCCTCCCCCTCCATTCTCCTGCCTTTCTCCCTCTCCTCTCCTCTCCTCTCCTCTCCTCTCCTCTCCTCTCCTCTCCTCTCCTCTCCTCTCCTCTCCGCCTCTCCTCTCCTCTCCTGCATGCTGCCTCCCGTCTCCTTAATCTCTCTCTCCTCTCCTGCCTCCCTCCTGTCTCCTTAATCTCTCTCTCACCTCTCCTCTCCTCTCCTGCCTGCCTTCCCCTCTCCTTAAATTGTAATTATTTACCAGACGTCTTACAGTTCATTCATCTTATTAAGAAAGCTAGCTGAGACAACCCTATATTTCCTGCCTGACTGCCTCCCCCTCTCCTGCCTGCCTCCTCTCCTCTCCTCTCCTCTCCTCTCCTCTCCTCTCCTGCCTGCATCCCCCTCTCCTCTCCTCTCCTGTCTGCTTGCCTGTCTCCTCTCCTCTCCTCTCCTCTCCTCTCCTCTCCTCTCCTGTCTGCCTGCCCCTCTCCTCTCCTCTCCTCTCCTCTCCTCTCCTCTCCTCTCCTCTCCTGTCTGCCTGCTTTACCCTCTCCTCTAAGTTGTACATTCTTACAGTACATTCATCTTAAGATAGCTAAGTGACACCCCACATTATCCTGCCTCCTGCTGCCATGTGCTGCTTCCATTGGCCTACTATGTCTTCTTTACCAAGTCTAATGAACTGAGTTAATCACATCAGATGGGGGGAATCAAATGGGATTCTTAACCCAGCATATAACACATCACATCACCCCTTGGAGCCTTGGACCTAAAAATATCTGCTCATTAATTTGTGAATGACACAAGGAGTTATATTATGGAGATGGTGCTGCAGTAGATTACACCTCGGTCACACACCGACGGCCTCGTTTCGGGTTTCGGTACACCAGAAGTACATTCACTTCCAATGGAACGTTGCGTTTGCTTTGCAGCATTGCGTTAGCAGAGGCAGTTGGAGTGTGCGTTCTGTGTTCTGCTTGTTGCACACACGTAGGATTTATCCAACGCATGCAGCAAATTGTTTGTGTAGATTTCACAGAAATAGTAGCAGAAGGTGAATATTGTCGTTGGAACAAATATCCAGTAAAAAAAAAAAATGTTGGATTACATCACGAAAAAGTTTGACCGTAGAAAGTATTTCGCAGCGCAGACGTTGTGGGTCTGATCGAGTCGTTAGCTACACTAGAAGATAAGCGACGGTGCTCTCTACAAACACCCTGCTCTCTGTTCGCAACGATCAACAGAGCAAGGCAGCGCGCATGTCTGCATGTGTGTGTCTGTATAGGTGCGTGGGAATGGCTGTAGCGTACATGCATTTTGGGGGTTGGAGAGTTTTTATTTTGTCCTGTAGCTCATTCGAGGTAATTGGAGAATCCAGTGGGTTCTGGTACTCTTTAATAGTTGATTCTAAGATTTGTATTTGATCATGTATATGTTTTTGCAGTTTGTTCTTTGCTATAGAGCCAAAAAAGATTGGAGAAGTGGTTTACCCATACATCTCCATTTTGGATAGGTAATTCTTCGTGTTGTTGTTTGTTTAGTGTTTTACAATTTTCCCAGAAGTGGTTAGAGTCTATGGATTCTTCAAATACATTGAGCTGATTTCTGACATGCTGTTCCTTCTTTTCTGTGGTGTATTTCTGTATTGTTTTAGTGATTCACCACAGTGAAGGCGTAGACTCAGGTTTTCTGGGTCTCTATGATTTTGGTTTTTGGTTTTCCTCAGGTTTTTGCATTCTTCATTAAACTATTTGTCATTGTTGTTCATTTTCTTCGGTTTTCTATTTGAGATTTTTAGATTTGATAGGGAAGCTGAGATATCAAATATACTGTTTAGGTTCTCTACGTTTACACCTTCACTATTACAGTGGAACGTTTTGTCAGGAAGTTGTCTAAAAGGGATTGAATTTGTTGTTGCCTAATTGTTTTTTGGTAGGTTTCCAAACCACATTCCTTCCATCTATAGTATTTCTTAATATGACTCAGTTCCTTTGGTTTTGATGCCTCATGATTGAGTATTGCTCTGTTCAAGTAGACTGTGATTTTGCTGTGGTCTGATAGGGGTGTCAGTGGGCTGACTGTGAACGCTCTGAGAGACTCTGGGTTGAGGTCAGTGATAAAGTAGTCTACAGTACTACTGCCAAGAGATGAGCTATATGTGTACCTACCATAGGAGTCCCCTCGAAGCCTACCATTGATTATGTACAGACCCAGCGTGCGACAGAGCTGCAGTAGTTGTGACCCGTTTTTGTTGGTTATGTTGTCATAGTTGTGCCTAGGGGGGCATATGGGGGAGGGAATGCTGTTACCTCCAGGTAGGTGTTTGTCCCCCTGTGTGCTGAGGGTGTCCGGTTCTTGTCTGGTTCTGGCATTTAGGTCGCCACAGACTAATGTCCCTGGGCCTGGAAATGATTGATTTCCCCCTCCTGGATAGAGAAGCTGTCTTCATTAAAGTATGGGGATTCTAGTGGGGGGATATTGGTAGCACACAGGAGGACATTTTTCTCTGTTAAGATCATTTATAGCCAAATGTAAAATGTTCCTGTTTTGATTAATATAATGGAGTGAGTTAGGTCTGCTCTATAGAGATATTAGCATACCCCCTGAGTCCCTTCCCTGTTTCACACCTGGCAGTTTGGTGGATGGAACTACCAGCTCTCTGTAACCTAGAGGGCAACCAGTGGGTCCGTCTCCTCTATACCAGGTTTCTTGTGGGATGACAATGTCTGTATTTCCGATTTCTTTGATGAAGGTAGGTCTCTATGTGTAGGTAGGTCATAGGTCTGATCTGAGGGGCCTAAATGGGGTGTGGGCGTGGTTGACTTGGGGGGTGTGTTGATTGGCTGGGGTGGGGGTGTGGATGTGGCTGGTGTTGTTGTGGTCTGGATGTAGGTCCTCTCGGTGTGGGTCCTCTATGTGTAGGTCCAAGGGGAGGTCCCGCAGGTCTGGGCGTGGTGTCTATTGATCTGTTGCTCCTGTGAGAAGTGTTGGGGCTGCGTTTGAGACGGATGTCCTTTAGAGTCAGGACAAAGGTGGGCACTGCTGCCTTGTATGGGTGGACCTGATCAGAGAGGCTATTCAAGTCCAGGGTGGAGTGGTGGGCCAGGAAAACATTTGGTTTTGAGGCACAGTCATGGGAAATACTTGCGTTTACCAGCTGTATGGTAGCAGGGTGGAAGTCTTTTCGTGATAGTATAACCACTTGTGCATAGGGGAAAGTAGAAGAAGCTTTTCAATCACTCCCTTCAGTGCTGTGGCCACCCTTTCCTGCTGTGTTCTCAGGCCGTTTGTGCCTGTGTGTATTATTATGTGGCTGGGTGACCCTAGTAGGTCCTCAGACAGAAGGTCTAGGGTGCGCTGGGTGTATTATCATGTGGCTGGGTGACCCTAGTAGGTCCTCAGACAGAAGGTCTAGGGTGCGCTGGGTGACACTAGTTGGTCCTCAGACAGAAGGTCTAGGGTGCGCTGGGTGTATTATCATGTGGCTGGCTGAACCTAGTAGGTCCTCAGACAGAAGGTCTAGGGTGCGCTGGGTGTATTATCATGTGGCTGGGTGAACCTAGTAGGTCCTCAGACAGAAGGTCTAGGGTGCGCTGGGTGTATTATCATGTGGCTGGGTGAACCTAGTAGGTCCTCAGACAGAAGGTCTAGGGCGCGCTGGGTGTTTGGACACCAGAGTTTAGACACACTTTCTTTCTCTCTCTCTATTTCTGTCACGTTCGTCGTAACGAGGAGACCAAGGCGCAGCGTGATTGGAATACATTCTTCTTTTAATAAAACGAAGAACACTAAATAAACTAACGTGCCGCTATAAACAAATAGTGCTGACATGCAACTACACACACACAATAACCCACCAAAATGGAAAATGGCAACCTAAATAGGATCCCCAATCAGAGACAACGATAAACAGCTGTCTCTGATTGGGAACCAATTCAGGCCACCATAGACCTTCATTTACCTAGACAATTCCAAAACTCCATAGATATACAAAAAATCCTAGATAAGCCAAAAACACACATACCACCCTCGTCACACCCTGACCTAACCAAAATAATAAAGTAAACAAAGATAACTAAGGTCAGGGTGTGACAATTTCTCTCTCTTTCTCTCTGTCTCGCTGTCTCTCTGTGTCTTTCTCATTCTCTCTTTTTTTCTTTCTTTCTCTCTTTCTTTATCTCTCCCTTTCTCTCTCTCTTTCTGTCTGTCTGTCTGTCTCTCTCTCTCTCTCTCTCTCTCTCTCTCTCTCTCTCTCTCTCTCTCTCTCTTTTCCTCACCCTCAGGAGGGAAATGAACACACACACTACTCCACTCCATCGTGTTTAATTCCAGCTCCACTATACATAATTTACAATATTGCTTTTGAAGTGAAATGAATGGTTTCAATAGAAGCCTGGTGATGAAATTAAACAATTCTCTCTCTCTCTCTCTCTCTCTCTCTCTCTCTCTCTCTCTCTCTCTCTCTCTCTCTCTCTCTCATTTTTCAATTCACTTTATTGGCATTATGTTACAAAGTACATATTGCCAAATGCTTACTTTTGATATTTACAATATGAAAATAATAAGAATCAAAATCGTCAACGGGACAACAGTAACAACAATAACCAAGGGTCAAAATAACCATACATTGAACAATAACAATAAGCATACAGTAGAGGACATGTGCAGGTTGATTGGTCTGTCAGACACTGTCCCTCAACGTATGGCAGGCAGCAATGTAGTGCGCTGCCAACCCACAGCTCTCTGCGTCCTCCCCCAACAGGATGAGTAGCCTACTCTCATCAGAGAGGTCTTTGAAACGTTGAATAAGGGTTTCACATTTGGGGAAATGACAGTCTCTATTTGTTTTATATTTTTGACATTTTTGTCAGGAAATGCAGCTCTGTCTCAGGTTCTGATGGTGAGCAGTGGTTGCACAGCCTTTCCTCTACAGGGAGCCAGGTTTTCCTGTGTCTACCCTTCTCAATGGCAAGGCTGTGCTCACTGAGCCTGTACTTTGTCAACGTTTTTCTAAGGTTTTGATCAGTAACCATAGTCAAATAGTTAGCCACAGTGTACTGTCGATTTAGAGCCAGATAGCACTGCATTTTGCTTTGTGTTTGTGCTTGTGTTTCCCAATAAGCAATGTAGTTTTATTTTGACTGTGTTGTAATTTGGTTTATCCTGATTGATTGGATGTTCTGGTCCTGAGGCTTCAGTGTGTTAGTTGAACAGGTTTGTGAACTCAGCCCCAGGACCAGCTGGAAGTGGGGACTCTTTTCTTTGCTCAGCTCTTAGCATTGCAGGGCTTGGTAATGATATGAGAGGGGGTCACTGTATTTTAGATGTTTCCAAAACATAATTGCTCTTTTTTGAGTTTTCATTATTAGTGGATATTGGCCTAATTCTGCCCTGCATGCATTGTTTGTAGTTTTCCTCTGGACATGTAGGAGAATCTTACAGAACTCTGCATGCAGGATTTCAATGGGGTGTTTGTCCCATTTGGTGAAATCTTGTTTTGCAAGTGGACCCCACACCTCGCTGCCATAAAGTGCAATTGGTTCAATGACATGTTCAATTAGTTTTAGACACATTTTAATAGGTATTTCAATTTGAATTGGCTTTTTAATGGCACAGTTCATTCACTGCCTCATTAAGGTGTCCAGTTGAGCGTATTTTTAAACCTAAGTAATTGTAATGTGTGCAGTACTCTATATATTTTGTACCATTGGAGAACTTTGGTCTAATTCCCTGAGATCTGGATCTTCTCTGGAAAATCATTATTTTAGTCTTTTTGGGCCCAGGTCTGGCACAACTGCTCTAGCAGGTCCAGGCTCTGTTGTAGGCCATGTACTGTGGGTGACAGCAGGCATAGGTCATCTGCCAAGAGTAGGCATTTAACCTCTGAATTGTGGAGACTAACACCAGAGGATTTTTCTAGAATAGTGGCCAATTCGTTGATGTAAATATTGAAGAGTGCAGGGCTCAGATAGCAACCCTGGCGAAGGCCCCGCCCCTGGTTAAAGAATTCTGTTATTTTCTTGCCAATTTTAATGCTGCACGTATTGCCAGTATATATTGATTTAATTATTTCATAGGTTTTACCCCCTACACCACTTTCAATAACTTTGTAGAACAGTCATGTATGCCAAATAGAATCAAATGCTTTTTGGAAATCGATAAAGCAAGCGTATATTTTGGTATTATTTTGGTGGCCATGTTTATCTATCAGGGTGTGTAGGGTGTAAATATGATCAGTCGTGCAATGTTTTGGTATAAATCCAATTAGCCTTTTACTCAAGACACTGAGCATATTAAGGAAGTTTAGAACTCTTACATTTATAATAATACAGAAAACCTTCCCCAGGTTACTGTTCACACAAATGCCTCTGTTCTTAAAGATTGGGGTTATGAGTCCTTGATTATTGATGTCAGGGAAATAACCTACACTCAGGATCAAATTAAACAGTTTTAATATAGCCAACTGACATTTTTCACTAGTGAGTTTGAGCATCTAATTTTGGATGCCATCAGGTCCGCATTTTTTTTTAAATTTGAGAGCCTGAAGTTTCTTATAGAGCTCCTGGTCAGTAATTGGGGAGTCCAATGAATTTGGCGTTGTTCTGCGTTTGTGCCAATTTGAACGGTGTTGTAGAGTGTTTTAAAATGGGTTGTCTGTATGTCACCATTTTGTATCGCTAATTCCTCGTTTAGATTTTTTTTCGTTTTTTCAAATTTTGCCAGTTGTTTGTGATTATGGACTCCTCAATTAGTGTCAGCAGCTTGCTGTGGTACTGTTTTTGGTTCTGAGGGTACGTTTACAGAGTTTTAAAGTCTCACAGTAATGACTTCCATCATCATTACTACTACTATTATTACCACTACCATCATTATTACCACTACCATCATTATTACCACTACCATCATTAATACCACTACCATCATTAATACTACTACCATCATTATTATTACTACCACTGCCATCATTATTACCACTACCATCATTATTACCACTACCATCATAATTACCACTACCATCATTATTACCACTACCATCATTAATACCACTACCATCATTATTATTACTACCACTACCATCATTATTACTACTACCATCATTATTACTACTACCACTACCATCATTATTACCACTACCATCATTATTACTACTACCATAATTATTACTACTACTACCATCATTATTACCACTACCATCATTATTACTACTACTACCATCATTATTACTACTACCATCACTATTACTACTACCATCGTTATTACCACTACCATCATTATTACTACTACCATCATTATTACTACTACCATCATTATTACTACTACCATCATTATTACTACTACCATCAATATTACCACTACCATCATTATTACTACTACTACCATCATTATTACTACCACCATCATTATTACTACTCCTACCATCATTATTACCACTACCATCATTATTACTACTACCATCATTACTACTGCTACCATCATCATTAGTACTACTACCACCATCATTACTACTACTACTACCATCATTATTACTACTGCTACTACTACTACCATCATTATTATTACCACTACTACTACCATCATTATTACTACTACCATCATTATTACTACTACTACTACCATCATTATTATCACTACCATCATTATTACTACTACTACTACCATCATTATTATCACTACCATCATTATTACTACTACTACTACTACTGCTACCATCATTAATACTACTGCTACTACTTCTACCATCATTAATACTACTACTACTACTACCACCACCATCATTATTACTACTACTACTACTACTGCTACCATCATTAATACTACTACTACTACTACTACCATCATTAATACTACTACTACTACTACCATCATTAATACTACTACTACTACTACCACCACCATCAAATACAAATAGAGAACACATGTCATTGATTGAACACAACCACTCAAAATGGATTTAACCTGTTTCAAATGATGCGACACAACCAATATAAGCCAGTTCAGAGAGCAAACAGGTTGTTGAAGGTGGGAAGGAGAAAGTCTGAGAATGGATAGAAGAAACAATTTGAGAGGACAAGGACGAGTGCGTATGCGAGGTGGGCGACGAGGAGGAATAGGAGGACGAGGTCAAGAAAGAGGAAGAGGAGGACGAAGAGGAAGAGAAAGAGTGGAAAAATCTGCTGAAATTCGAGCAACAGTTATAGACCATGTTCTTGTCCATGGACTGACAATGAGGGAAGCAGGACTTAGCAGGACTTTGTGACGATTTTCTGTGTCCACCATAGTAAGGACATTCAGAGAAGAGAACAGATACAGTATACTACTGTATTTTTGTAACTGCAAATGTACTGCACTACACTATATGCAGCTGTTTCAATAGACATGTGTAAAGTGAATCACTGTATGTATTGTACTGCATGAATATGTTTTGTAACTGCACTACTACGTTTTGTAGAATTGCAAGGCTGCCACATGCAGGTGGAAGGTCAGCTATATTCACTCGGGAGCAAGAGGCCGTTATAGTTGGCCTGGTCCTTCAAGATAATGCAATACGACTCAGAGAAATCCAGGAACGAGTGACAGAAGACAACACACACTTCCAGGGAATCGACAGTGTGAGCATTTTCATTGACCGTGTCCTCCATCGTAACAGGATGCGAATGAAACAAGTATACAGAGTACCTTTTGAGCGCAACTCACCAAGGGTGAAAGAACTGCGAGCTCAGTATGTGCAAGTAAGTGTACATTCAGAAACATTTACTGTAATCCAGATTGTCTACAGTACTAACACATACCATGTGAATGGCATTACTCTTCAGTACATACAATGTATGTGAATCAGAAGCCTAATTGTACTCTACAGTATAGCACTGTCTCTGTCTGACAATCTCTACACAGACAATATTTGACTTGGAATCCTTGGACAGACCCCATGAGTTCATCTTTGTCGATGAAGCAGGCTTCAATCTAACAAAGAGGAGAAGGAGAGGCCGAAACATGATTGGACAGCGGGCCATTGTTGAAGTCCCTGGTCAACGAGGTGGCAATGTCACAATCTGTGCTGCTATCAGCAACCATGGTGTTCTACATCACCTTGTTACACTCGGGCCATATAACACCCAGCACCTTCTAAGATTTATTGCCAATCTAAGATATATTTTAGTTGAGCAGCAGGTTCAAGAGCAGCAGGATCAAGAGCTAAATGAGAATCCCATTCCCACCTATGTGATAGTGTGGGACAATGTCCGTTTCCACCGAGCTGCTCAGGTAAGTGAATGGTTTCACATCAATGGGCAGTTTATGAACTTGTACCTCCCTCCATACTCGCCTTTCCTGAATCCGATTGAGGAGTTTTTCTCCTCTTGGAGATGGAAAGTGTATGATAGACAACCCTACACCAGAGTAAATCTGCTGCAAGCCATGGATTTAGCCTGTGGTGATATAGGTGAGGAATCATGTCAGGGCTGGATACGGCACACAAGAGGCTTCTTCCCCCGTTGCCTCAGGAGGGACAATATTGCTTGTGATGTCGACGACGTGCTCTGGCCTGACCCAGCCCAAAGACAAGAAGAAGCACATTGATCACATGTTTACTCCTTTGATTTTTGTCCCTTTTAGTATTGTATACTGTAGTACAGTGCATTGTAGGCTGTATACTGTACAATGGACAAATTGTATGGCCCTGAACATTGTGCTTTCCATTTATTAACAGTACTGACTGCTCAATAGATTTTGACTGGTTGCAGGCTCATATCAACAAAGAACAAGAATTACAGTATCACAGAGACAAAGGACAAGTTTGTGAGAAGCAGGGTACAGTACTGTAAAAATAGGGGTACAACAAAAAACAAAATCGCAAAGAGCAAAGCAGAGTAGTAATTTCTGATGAATTTTGAGCTACTATGATAGAACATGTTTTTGTTCATCAAAAGATAATGACAGAAAAATAGGGAAAAAAAATGTAGATTAAAAATGTACTTCTCCCTGAGAATTGTATGTTTTGAACAATGTGTTTTCTATTTTTCGGTGTATTGTTTACTGACTGCTTGAGAGTGTATTGATCACTTTGTTTATGATTTGTGAGCCGTGTTTGATTTTGAACACAGGTAACACTGTTTTGAGGCGAATGTTTCATTTTGCAAGAGGAGTCAGAGGTTATGTAAATACTGCTTGAAGAGGAGATTTTGTGTTTAATGTTTTCAGGAAATGGATGGAGCAAGGTTTCAGAAATTGTGTTTTAGCAGTTGAGAAAAACTACTACTACTACTACCATCATTAATACTACTACTACTACTACCATCATTAATACTACTACTACCATCATTAATACTACTACTACTACTACCATCATTAATACTACTACTACTACTACCATCATTAATACTACTACTACTACCATCATTAATACTACTACTACTACCACCACCACCATTATTACTACTACTACTACTACCATCATTAATACTACTACTACTACTACCATCATTAATACTACTACTCGGTGTCCTGTGTGAATCTAAGTGTGCGTTCTCTAATTCTCTCCTTCTCTCTTTCTTTCTCTCTCTCGGAGGACCTGAGCCCTAGGATCATGCCCCAGGACTACCTGACATGATGACTCCTTGCTGTCCCCAGTCCACCTGACCGTGCTGCTGCTCCAGTTTCAACTGTTCTGCCTTATTATTATTTGACCATGCTGGTCATTTATGAACATTTGAACATCTTGGCCATGTTCTTTTATAATCTCCACCCGGCACAGCCAGAAGAGGACTGGCCATCCCACATATGCTCTCTCTAATTCTCTCTTTCTTTCTCTCTCTCTGAGGACCTGAGCCCTAGGACCATGCCCCAGAAATACCTGACATGATGACTCCTTGCTGTCCCCAGTCCACCTGACCGTGCTGCTGCTCCAGTTTAAACTGTTCTGCCTTATTATTATTTGAATATGCTGGTCATTTAAGAACATTTGAACATCTTGGCCATGTTCTGTTATAATCTCCACCCGGCACAGCCAAAAGAGGACTGGCCATCCCACATATGCTCTCTCTAATTTTCTCTTTCTTTCTCTCTCGCGAAGGACCTGAGCCCTAGGACCAAGCCCCAGGAATACCTGACATGATGACTCCTTGCTGTCCCCAGTCCACCTGACCGTGCTGCTGCTCCAGTTTCAACTGTTCTGCCTTATTATTATTCGACCATGCTGGTCATTTATGAACATTTGAACATCTTGGCCATGTTCTGTTATAATCTCCACCCGGCACAGCCGGAAGAGGACTGGCCACACCACATAGCCTGGTTCCTCTCTAGGTTTCTTCCTAGGTTTGAGCCTTTCTAGGGAGTTTTTCCTAGCCACCGTGCTTCTACACCTGCATTGCTTGCTGTTTGGGGTTTTAGGCTGGGTTTCTGTACAGCACTTGGAGATATCAGCTGATGTACGAAGGGCTATATAAATACATTTGATTTGATTTGATTTACCACTACTACCACCACCACCATTAATACTGCTACTACTACCATTATTAATACTACTACCACCATCATTAATACTACTACTACTACCATCATTAATACTACTACTACTATCATCATTAATACTACTACTACTACTACCACCATTAATACTGCTACTACTACTACCATTATTAATACCGCTACTACTACTACCATCATTAATACTGCTACTACTACTACCATCATTAATACTGCTACTACTACTACTACCACTACCATTATTAATACTGCTACATCCACTACCATCATGAATACTACTACCACTACCACCATTAATACTACTACCACATTCATTGATACTACTACTACTACCATCATTAATACGACTACTACTATCATCATTAATACTACTACTACTACCACCACCACCAGTATTACTACTACTACCACTACCATCATTAATACTGCTACTACTACTACCATCATTAATACTGCTACTACTACTACCACTACCATCATTAATACTGCTACTACTACTACCACTACCATCATTAATACTGCTACTACTACCACCATCATTAATACTACTACTACTACCACCACCACCATTATTACTACTACTACCACTACCATCATTAATACTGCTACTACTACTACCACCATTAATACTGCTACTACTACTACCATCATTAATACTGCTACTACTACTACCATCATTAATACTGCTACTACTACTACCATCATTAATACTGCTACTACCACTACCATCATTAATACTGCTACTACTACTACCACCATTAATACTACTACCACCATCATTAATACTACTACTACTACCATCATTAATACGACTACTACTATCATCATTAATACTACTACTACTACCACCACCACCAGTATTACTACTACTACCACTACCATCATTAATACTGCTACTACTACTACCATCATTAATACTACTACCACCATCATTAATACTACTACTACTACCACCACCACCATTATTACTACTACTACCACTACCATCATTAATACTGCTACTACTACTACCACCATTAATACTACTATCACCATCATGACTACTACTACTACTACCATCATTAATACGACTACTACCACAATCATTAATACTACTACTACTACTACCATCATTAATACTACTACTACTACCATCATTAATACTACTACTACTACCACCACCACCATTATTACTACTACTACTACCATCATCATTATTACCACTACTACTACCACCATTATTACCACTACTACTACCACCACTACTACTACTACTACTACCACTACCATCACCATTATTACTACTACCACCATTATTACTACTACCATTATCATTACTACTACCACTACCGTCATCATTACTACTACTACTACCACCAGTATTACTACTACCATTATCATTACTACTACCACTACCGTCATCATTACTACTACTACTACCACCAGTATTACTACTACCATTATCATTACTACTACCACTACCGTCATCATTACTACTACTACTACCACCATTATTACTACTACCATTATCATTACTACTACCACTACCGTCATCATTACTACTACTACTACCACCATTATTACTACTCCTCTTACCACTACTATTTGGAATAAAACAATAATAACAATAATAACAATAATAACTATAATAATAATAACAATAGCAAGTGTAATAGCAACCACTTATTGATACAGAATATCAATAATCTCTCTCTCTCTCTCGCTCTGTCTATCTCTCTCTCCCTTACCCCTATCTCTCTCGCCCTCTCCTATTTCTCTCTCTCTCTCTCTCTCCCCCATACCCAACCATAACCCCCCCTCTCTCTTTCTCTATCTTTCCTACCCTCTCTCTCTCTCCATCTCTCCCATACCCAACCATAACCCCCCCTCTCTCTTTCTCTATCTTTCCTACCCTCTCTCTCTCTCTCTCTCTATCTCTCCCATACCCAACCATACCCCCCCTCTCTCTCTCTCTCCCATACCCAACCATATCCCCCCTCTCTCTCTCTCTCTCTATCTTTCCTACCCTCTCTCTCTCTCTCTCTCCCATACCCAACCATACCCCCCCTCTCTCTCTCTCATTCATGTTGGCAGTCTGAAAGCATCCAGCTATATGTAAATATTTCAGATGGTAATGATTTCTACACTAGTCTGTTGATTATTATTCTGATAGAGGGTAAGAGGGGGATTGTACATCATTCACAGTACAGCAAACCCAATTCCCCTTTAATTTGACCTGAAACAAGCTACAGCCAGGGAAATAAAGAGATATCTGGTATTTTATTCAATCATTTTTTTCATGTCCACGTTTACCATGTTTTCATGGAAACCGAGGAAGAGGAAGGTCAGAAATAAGTGCGGGGGTATTAAGAGTAAGTACAGCGGTGAAATACACAGCACCTTTCCAATGTCAATGAAGCAAAAGTAACCCATTTCAAAATGTCGTCTAGGAGCCTGTAACGGTTTTCTTCTATCTCCTCCTCTGATGAAGAGGTAGAACAAGGATCGGACCAAAATGCGGCGTGTCTATTGCAATCCATGTTTAATGAAGTAACACACTAAACACAAACACTACCAAAACAATAAACTTAACGAAAACCGAAACAGCCTATACTTGTGTAACCTAACAAAGAACAATGACATCAGGACACTAAGGACAATCACAAAGAATATGGCTGCCTAAATATGGTTCCCAATCAGAGACAACGATAAACACCTGCCTCTGATTGAGAACCACTTCAGACAGCCATAGACTTAGCTAGAACACCCCACTAGCTACAATCCCCATACATACACACCACATACAAAAACCCATGCCACACCCTGGCCTGACCAAATAAATAAAGATAAACACAAAATACTTTGACCAGGGTGTGACAGAACCGCCCCCCCCCTAAGGTGCGGACTCCCGAACGCACCTCAAAACAATATGGAGGGTCCGGGTGGGCGTCTGTCCATGGTGGCGGCTCCGGCGCGGGACGTGGACCCCACTCAATCAATGTCTTAGTCCCTTCTCCTCGCGTCCCTGGATAGTCCACCCTCGCCGCCGACCATGGCCTAGTAGTCCTCACCCAGAACCCCACTGGACTGAGGAGCAGATCGGGACTGAGGGGCAGCTCGGGACTGAGGCAGCTCGGGACTGAGGGGAAGCTCAGGAGTGAGAGGAAGCTCAGGAGTGAGAGGAAGCTCAGGAGTGAGAGGAAGCTCAGGCAGGTTGATGAATCTACCAGATCCTGGCTGGCTGGTGGTTTCGGCAGATCCTGGCTGACTGGCAGATCCTGGCTGACTGGCAGATCCTGGCTGACTGGCAGATCTGGAAGAGTCTGGTCGACTGGCAGATCTGGAAGAGTCTGGTCGACTGGCAGATCTGGAAGAGTCTGGTCGACTGGCAGATCTGGAAGAGTCTGGTCGACTGGCAGATCTGGAAGAGTCTGGTCGACTGGCAGATCTGGAAGAGTCTGGTCGACTGGCAGATCTGGAAGAGTCTGGTCGACTGGCAGATCTGGAAGAGTCTGGTCGACTGGCAGATCTGGAAGAGTCTGGTCGACTGGCAGATCTGGAAGAGTCTGGTCGACTGGCAGATCTGGAAGAGTCTGGTCGACTGGCAGATCTGGGAGAGTCTGGTCGACTGGCAGATCTGGGAGAGTCTGGTCGACTGGCAGCTCTGGCTGCTCCATGCTGACTGGCTGCTCCATGATGACTGGCAGCTCTGGCTGCTCCATGCTGACTGGCTGCTCCATGCTGACTGGCAGCTCTGGCTGCTCCATGCTGACTGGCTGCTCCATGCTGACTGGCAGCTCTGGCTGCTCCATGCTGACTGGCTGCTCCATGCTGACTGGCTGCTCCATGCTGACTGGCGGCCCTGGCTGCTCCATGCTGACTGGCGGCCCTGGCTGCTCCATGCTGACTGGCGGCCCTGGCTGCTCCATACTGACTGGCGGCCCTGGCTGCTCCATGCTAACTGGCAGCTCTGGCGGCTCCTTGCAGACTGGCAGCTCTGGCGGCTCCTTGCAGACTGGCAGCTCTGGCGGCTCCTTGCAGACTGGCAGCTTTCGCGGCATCCTGCAGACAGGCAGCTCTGGCGGCTCCTTGCAGACTGGCAGCTCCTTGCAGACTGGCAGCTCCTTGCAGACTGGCAGCTCCTTGCAGACTGGCAGCTCCTTGCAGACTGGCAGCTCTATGCTAACTGGCAGCTCTATGCTAACTGGCAGCTCTATGCTAACTGGCAGTTCTGAACAGGCGGGAGACTCCGGCAGCGCTGTAGAGAAGGAAGGCTCTAACAGCGCTAAACAGGCGGGAGACTCCGACAGCGCTGGAGAGGAGGAAGGCTCTGGCAGCGCTGGACAGGCGAGGCGCACTAGAGGCCTGATGCGTGGTGCTGGCACTGGTGGTACTGGGCCGAGGACACGCACAGGAAGCCTGGTGCGGGGAGCTGCTACCGGAGGGCTGGGGTGTGGAGGTGGTACTGGGTAGACCGGACCGTGCAGGCGCACTGGAGCTCTTGAGCACCGAGCCTGCCCAACCTTACCTGGTTGAATGCTCACGGTCGCCCTGCCAGTGCGGCGAGGTGGAATAGCCCGCACTGGGCTATGCAGGCGAACCGGAGACACCGAGCGCAAGGCTGGTGCCATGTAAGCCGGCCCAAGGAGACGCACTGGGGACCAGCTGCGTAGAGCCGGCTTCATGGCATTAGGCTCGACGCTCAATCTAGCCCGGCCGACACGCGGAGCTGGAATATACCGCACCGGGCTATGCACCCGCACTGGAGACACGGTGCGCACCACTGCATAACACGGTGCCTGTCCGGTCTCTCTAGCCCCCCGGTAAGCACAGGGAGTCTGCCCAGGTCTCCTACCTGGCGTAGCCATACTCCCTGTTAGCCCCCCCCCCAAGAAATTTTTGGGGCTGCCTCTCAGGCTTCCATCCGCTACGTCGAGCTGCCTCCTCATATCTGCGCCTCTCAGCTTTCGCCGCCTCCAGTTCTTCCTTGGGGCGGCAATATTCTCCAGGCTGAGCCCAGGGTCCTTTACCGTCCAGTTCTTCCTCCCATGTCCATTTCTCCAGGTGGTGCAGCCTCTCCCACTGCAGCTGCTGCTGCTCCTGCTGCTGCTGCCTCTGTTCCTTCTCCTGCTGCACCTTGGTGCGGCTACACTCCCCTGGTTTAGCCCAGGGTCCTCTCCCGTCGAGGATTTCCTCCCATGTCCAGAAATCCTTATTGCGCATCTCCTCGCGCTGCTCCTGCCTGTTGACACGCTGCTTGGTCCTTTTGTGGTGGGTGATTCTGTAACGGTTTTCTTCTATCTCCTCCTCTGATGAAGAGGTAGAACAAGGATCGGACCAAAATGCGGCGTGTCTATTGCAATCCATGTTTAATGAAGTAACACACTAAACACAAACACTACCAAAACAATAAACTTAACGAAAACCGAAACAGCCTATACTTGTGTAACCTAACAAAGAACAATGACATCAGGACACTAAGGACAATCACCCACGACAAACTCAAAGAATATGGCTGCCTAAATATGGTTCCCAATCAGAGACAACGATAAACACCTGCCTCTGATTGAGAACCACTTCAGACAGCCATAGACTTAGCTAGAACACCCCACTAGCTACAATCCCCATACATACACACCACATACAAAAACCCATGCCACACCCTGGCCTGACCAAATAAATAAAGATAAACACAAAATACTTTGACCAGGGTGTGACAGAGCCGGTGCTTGTCCTACGTTTATGATTCTGTTCTCCTGTTCTACATTATCAAAGGCTGCCATTCAAATCCAATCAATTTTTGTTGTTGTTGCGTACACAGATGACCAGTTGCTAAAGCAGGGGCAGTGAAATTCTTGTGTTTTCTAGCTTCAGCAGTGCAATAAATGTCTAACACTACCGTTGCCAATTAGGCTGAGTGAGGACGATTAATTATTTTTATTTTTTCCATTAGCATGGCCTTATTTCTATTACAGCATACTGGATGACTGTCATTCATATTCCATTCACCCAGTTAAATGTAACAGCGATACGTTACTCTAATTTTCCCTATATCCATCATGAGGTTGCTACAACCTAGCCTATTTAATGAAAGTTTACAACGTAGATGCACACAGGTTGAGTTGACAGACAATTACACATGGACAGACAGTGACACATTCAATTACGCCTTGCACACTCCTGCCTGCGTCTAGCTGATATAAGGTGTAATCATTAGTTCAACAGTTGCAAACAAGAGTTACTATTGGACAAATTCAGGTATGTTAATACCCGTTTTGTTCCGTTTGAGAAATCTTTTTCAACAGAATCTGCATAATGACTACACCCCTGATCAGGCGTAAACACAGTTCACTTTCATAACAGCCACATTGTATTCCTTCTCGCATCTACGCGCTCTCCTCTCACCTTTTCCTTTCGCTTGTGGACTTCAAATCATAACACATCCACTGCATGTGACCAGGTGAAAAAACCTTTCCAAGCCAAACCATATCATAACAGATATCATACAGACAGCCTATGTCGTTGTCACCATATTAGCTAAAGTAACGTAGCTAATAGAACTAACGAGTTAGTAAACCTGCTACAATCATGCAGTATCGTTAGTGTTCAGTCGGCAAGCATTTTAGCACTTACAGAACCCAGAGGAGGGCAGAAGCTAGCTGTCCTACACCACTGTGCTACATTTACAGAGTGCCGTTGAGGCTACTGTAGACCTTTTTGCAAAATAATGTGTTTTAATCAATCATTTGTTTACATGTGCATATACAGTGTATTCCGAATGTATTCAGACCATTTCACTTTTTCCACATTTTGTTACGTTACAAGTCTTATTCTAAAATTGATTCAATGTTTATTTTACTCATCAATCTACACACACTACTCAATAATGACAAAGCAAAAACAGTTTTTTATAATTTTTTGCAAATGGGAAATACCTAATTTAAAAAAGTGTTCAGACCCTTTGCTATGAGACTCAAAATAGAGCTCAGATAGATCCTGTTTCCATTGATCATCTTTGAGATGTTTCTACAACTTGATTGGAGTCCACCTGTTTATTTTTTATATTTTACTAGGCAAGTCAGTTAAAGAAAAAATCTTATTTTCAATGACAGCCTAGAAACAGTGCCTTGTTGCTGCCTTGTTCAGGGGTAAAACGACAGATTTTTAAAAGTTGTCAGCTCGGGGCATCCGCTCGGGGCATTTGAACTTGCAACCTTTCGGTTACTAGTCCAACGCTCTAATTAAATTAAAATGATTGGACATGATTTGGAAAGGCAAACACCTGTCTATATAAGGTCCCACAGCTGACATTGCATGTCAGAGCAAAAACCAAGCCATAAGGTTGAAGGAATTGTCCGTAGAGCTCAGAGACAGGATTGTGTCGAAGCAAAGATCTGGGAAGGGTACCACAAAATGTCTTCAGCATTGAAGGTCCCTATGAACACAGTGGCCTCCATTCTTAAATGGAAGAATGGACTTTTCCTAGAGCTGGCCGCCTGGCCAAACTGAGCAATCGGGGGAGAAGGGCCTTGGTCAGGGAGGTGACCAAGAACCCGATGGTCACTGTGACAGAGCTCCTGAGTTCCTCTGTGGAGATGGAAGAACCTTCCAGAAGGACAACCATCTCTACAGCCCTCCACCAATCAGGCCTTTATGGTAGAGTGGCCGGACGGATGCCACTCCTCTGTAAAAGGACATGACAGCCCGTTTGGAGTTTTCCAAAGGGCACCTAAATGACTTTCAGACCATGATAAACAAGATTCTCTGATCTGATGAAACCAAGATTGAACACTTTGGCCTGAATGCCAAGGGTCATGTCTGGAGGAAATCTGGCACCATCCCTACGGTGAAGCATGGTGGTGGCAGCATCATGCTGTGGGGAAGTTTTTCAGTGTCAGGGACTGGGAGACTAGTCAGGATAACGGGAAAGATGAACGGAGCAAAGTACAGAGAGATCCTTGATGAAACCTGCTCCAGAGCGCTCAGGACCTCAGACTTAGGCGAAAGTTCACCTTCCAGCAGGACAACGACGCTAAGCACACTTCCAAGACAACACAGGAGTGGCTTCTGGACAAGTCTCTGAATGTCCTTGAGTGGCCCAGTCAGAGCCCGGACTTGAACCTGATTGAACATCTCTGGAGAGACCTGAAAATAGCTGTGCAACGACAATCCCCATCCAACCTGACAGAGCTTGAGAGGATCTACAGAGAAGACTGGGAGAAACTCCCCAAATACAGGTGTGCCAACCTTGTAGAGTCATACCCAAGAAGACTCGAGGCTGTAATCGCAACCAAAGGTGCTTCAACAAAGTAAAGTTTCTGAATACTTATGTAAATGTGATATTTTTATAAATGTGCACACATTTAAAAAAAACAGTTTTTGTTTTGTCATAATGGAGTATGATGTGTAGATTGATGAAAAGTGTTTTTTTTAATCAGTTTTTGAAGAAGGCTTTAACCTAACAAAATCTGGAAATAGTCAAGGGGTCTGAATACTTTCCGAATGCACTGTATTTAGTACAGTTTTATCTAAAACTGTAAACCTTTTCAATGTTTTACAATTTATATTTTTATGAAATTCACTGAGGAGGATGGTCCTCCCCTTCTTCTGAGGAGGAGCCTCCACTGAATAATACAATAATAATACACAAATAAGAAATAAAAAATAAGAAACAGGAAATTAATAAATATCGGAACGAGCAATGTCAGAGTCTGGGATATAAATGCATGGTGTGTATATAGACAGTATGGACAATATATAAGTAGGAAAAAGGTATGTCTGTCACGTCTACACCTGCTCCCCACCTCCAGCATGAGACGTTGTCGGAATACTAACCACCTGTCCTGGGAATCATCATTACGCACACCTGGCACTCATCATTACACACACCTGGCATTCATCATTACACACACCTGGCTCTCATCATTACACACACCTGGCTCTCATCATTACACACACCTGGCACTCATTATTACACACACCTGACTCTCATTATTACACACACCTGGCACTCATTATTACACACACCTGACTCTCATTATTACACACACCTGGCACTCATTATTACACACACCTGGCTCTCATTATTACACACACCTGGCTCTCATCATTACACACACCTGGCACTCATTATTACACACACCTGACTCTCATTATTATACACACCTGTCTCTCATCATTACACACACCTGGCACTCATTATTACACACGCCTGACTCTCATTATTACACACACCTGGCACTCATTATTACACACACCTGGCTCTCATCATTACACACACCTGGCACTCATTATTACACACACCTGACTCTCATTATTACACACACCTGGCACTCATTATTACACACACCTGACTCTCATTATTACACACACCTGGCACTCATTATTACACACACCTGGCACTCATTATTACACACACCTGACACTCATTATTACACACACCTGGCACTCATTATTACACACACCTGGCACTCATTATTACACCCACCTGGCACTCATTATTACACCCACCTGGCACTCATTATTACACCCACCTGACTATCATTATTACACACACCTGGCACTCATTATTACACACACATGGCTCTCATTATTACACACACCTGGCACTCATTATTACACACACCTGGCACTCATTATTACACACACCTGGCACTCATTATTACACCCACCTGGCACTCATTATTACACCCACCTGGCACTCATTATTACACCCACCTGGCACTCATTATTACACACACCTGGCACTCATTATTACACACACCTGGCACTCATTATTACACCCACCTGGCACTCATTATTACACCCACCTGGCACTCATTATTACACCCACATGGAACTCATCGTTATCATTCACACCTGGACCTCATTACCTCCCCTTTTTTGGTCCTTTCCGTTTGTTCATTCCTCAGTTGGTATTGCACCTGTGTTCATGTCACCTCGTTTCTGTTACGCTGACTTGTTTCTTGTTTGTTGTTTTCATTAAACGTTTTACCTGCACCTGCTTCTTGACTCATGTCGTCATCGTTACAACGTTCAGCAGTAGTGACACTATATGGAATGAGCTACGTGGAGAATACTTTATCTACTCTACGTATAAAATGTGGAGAATACTTTATCTACTCTACGTATGTAAATGTGGAGAATACTTTATCTACTGTACATATAAAATGAGTAATCAATTATCTTAATTTCAAGATCACATTAAATTACCACAAAATAATGATGCAGGAATGCAAATCTTATCTGATTCTAACCACAAAAAAAAACGATTTTAATTCTCTGTAATTATTATGTTATTGTCCCCTACAACAACAATATAATGTAACTACAACGCTCAGTCCCAAGAATCACCAGTCCTGTACAACATCAAAGAACCACAAATGACTCAAAGCAGCACCAAATCCTTTTTCTAACGGGTGGTGCTGATACTTCATATTTGTCCTAGATTACGGACATAGACATGCACACACACTTGTCAAAACCTCTGTTTTTTCTAAATCATTTTTTTTTACATAAGGAATAGGGTCAAAAAGTAGCACAGCCCGCTGACTGAAGGCTTAGTTAACAGTATTATTTACTAGGAAGCTAGGAAACCCAGGGACACAAGATACAAGATGAGGGCAATGTCCAATCAGAGCTCTATCAGTCCTTCTGGAATTGCTATTTTCACATGCTTTTTTATCTCCCTGGATTGAAATTCTTTGTTTTTGTGGGTTTTGTCATCAGTTATTTCCTCTCTCGCTCTGTCCATCTAGGGGGATGTAGAGCAGAGAAGTGGGAGGCTGATTTCAAAGAGAAAGACCTGGCTGGTTGTGAAACCATGGTTACCATTAAGTAGACATTCAGTACAGAGAGAATGTTGAGAATGTTGAGAATGTTGAGAATGTTCTAATTGTGTAAGTGTCTTGCTTATGTGTACCAATTGATCTAATTATATAATAAGAGACTTGTTTATATAAACCCGGTATGATTTACATATACAGTTCCTGCAGAGAGTATACACTCCCCTGGACTTGTTCCCCCCCAAACTGTTTGTGTTTCAAAGCGGGAATCAAATGGATTTAATTGTTTGTTTTTTTACAACTATCTACACAAATTACACCAATGTCAAAGCGGAAGGAAAATTCAGCAACATTTTGTATTAATTAATGGAAAATAAAACACTATATCTTAATTAGATAAGTATTCATCCCCCTCGGTCAATAATTTGGCAGCCATTAAAACTGTGAGTCTTTCTGGGTAAATTCTATGAACTTTGCACAATGGGATTGTACATATATATATATATATATATATATTTTTTTTTTATTCAAGCTCTGTCAAGTTGGTTGTTGATCATTGCTAGACAGCCATTTTCAAGTCTTGCCATAGATTTTTCAAGCTGATTTAAGTCAAAACTGTAACTAGGCCACTTAGGAACATTCAATGTCATATTCGAAAGCAACTCCATTGTATATTTGGCCTTGTGTTTTAGGTTATTGTCCTGCTGAAAGGTACATTTTCCCCCAGTGTCTTATGGTAAGCAGACTGAACCAAGGTTCCTATTTTTTCCATGCTTGGCTCTACTCTGTTTATTTTTATCCTAAAAAACTCCCTTGTCCTTGGCGATGACAAGGCATACCCATAACATGATGCAGCCAACACCATGACGCAGCCACCACCAAATATTAACAGTGGTACTCATTGATGTGTTGTTGGATTTACATAACGCTTTGTATTCAGGACAAAAAGTTATTTCTTTGCCACATTTTTTTTGCAGTATTACAGGGTGTATGTTTTGGGATATTTTTAATCTCCACAGGCTTACTTCTTTTCACTCTGTCATTTATGTTACTTTTGTGGGGTAACCACAATGTTGTTGATCCATCCTCAGTTTTCTCCTATCACAGCCATTAAACTCTGTAACTGTTTTATAATCACCATTGGCCTCATGGTGAAATCCCTGAGTGGTTTCCTTCCTCTCTGGCAACTGAGTTAGAATTCAATGTCTGTTGTTTTTCGCTGATTTTTCGTTGTTGCGCTGATAATGTACAATATAATAACATACTAATACAACATGAACTGTGATACATACAGAGTCAACTCATCCTCTTCCTTTCCGTTTAATTCTCACTGTTTTATAATGTTGGTCTCTAAGCAACATGACCTCACAAACTCACATCTCTAACAGTAATTCTCTGTGTAACATGTACTGGGGAGAAACACGTCTCAAAGGGAACAGGCATTATGACATGTCGGGGCCATGGCAATCCCTGGGAGGTACAAATGACCGATGAGGATGCATCCCAATTTGGTCTCTGGTCAAAAGTAGTGGACTATATAGGGAACTGGGGTTCAGTCTAAGTCGTGCCTGTTCACTGTGAGAAGGTAAGTCCCCATGGACTCTGTCGTAATTGGCACATTATTTCCTATAGTGGCTTGATATCGGACCTCAACGTAGAGAATAGTCTGTGCCATTTCAGATTCCTTCACGGTTAAGCTAAAGACGTGTGTAAAAGCTGTTTGTATGTATTCTATTGTATATAATAACATAAGCCATTTAACAGACGCTTTTATCCAAAGCCACGTCAAGTGTGCATACCTTTTACATATGGGTGGTTGTGGGAATTGAACCCACTACAGTGGCACTGCAAGCACCACGACCTGCCAACTGAGCTACAGAGGGCCCGACAGAGGACCCTAACATGCTGGGTAAGTCAAACATGAATCGGCAATGTGTAAGTCAAACATGAAATGGAAATGTAGATGGACAAGCCATTTAAAATTGACATTTAGAAAAAGCTGAGAATTTGTTTTTATTGCTCTCGCTCTCTCGCTCTCGCTCTTCCTCACTTTCTCTCGCTCTCTCGCTCTCTCTCTTCCTCACTTTCTCTCACTCGGACTCCCCCCTCTCTCTCTTCCTCACTTTCTCTCGCTCGGACTCCCCCCCCTCTCTCTTCCTCACTTTCTCTCTCTCTCTCTGTTTATGGGTGAAATCCAAGAGCTGTGTGAGCTACAGCTGAGCATTTCAGAAGCATAGCATTGTGGGTACACACTAATCTTATTTGTGAGTGGTGTTGCATGACACTCAGAGTCTCCCTGGAGAACTGCACCAGGAGGTCCATGGTAGCTGCACCAGGAGGTTCATAGTAGCTGCACCAGGAGGTTCATGGTAGCTGCACCAGGAGGTTCATGGTAGCTGCACCAGGAGGTCCATGGTAGCTGCACCAGGAGGTTCATGGTAGCTGCACCAGGAGGTCCATGGTAGCTGCACCAGGAGGTCCATGGTAGCTGCACCAGGAGGTCCATGGTAGCTGCACCAGGAGGTCCATGGTAGCTGCACCAGGAGGTCCATGGTAGCTGCACCAGGAGGCCCATGGTAGCTGCACCAGGAGGTCCATGGCAGGGTTTAGAGACAGCTGAGTCAGGAGGCCCATGGCAGGGATTTGACATAACTCTTCTATGGCCCTCCTCCAACTGTCACTCACTCACACACACACACAGACAGACACACACACAACACACACCACAAGCCTCCCTACTCAACCCCACAGCCATGGGAACCACACAGTCCCAGAGAATAATGAGGATTAATCCAACTGACTCCTGTCAAATAGCTAGTGGGGTACAACAGATCATAATTACCTGGAAAGATCATGAAGGGAATTACCAACGAGGCCAAAAAAAACGATGGGGGAACGGGAACGATAAACAACGACTTAGCCTGCACCACTGTCACTGAAATTATTTAGTGGGCAAATAACCCGTATTCCCCAAATGGCACCCTATTCCCGATGTGGGCGGCAGGGTAGCCTAGTGGTTAGAGCGTTGGACTAGTAACCGGAAGGTTGTGAGTTCAAACCCCCGAGCTGACAAGGTACAAATCTGTCGTTCTGCCCCTGAACAGGCAGTTAACCCACTGTTCCCAGGCCGTCATTGAAAATAAGAATTTGTTCTTAACTGACTTGCCTGGTTAAATAAAGGTAAAATAAAAAAATAAAAATGTAGTGCACTACTTTGGACTAGGTCCCTATAGGGTGTAGTACATTACTTTGGACCAGGTCCCTATAGGGTGTAGTACATTACTTTGGACCAGGTCCCTATAGGGTGTAGTGCACTACTTTTTACCAGGGCCCTATAGGATTTAGTGCACTACTTTGGACTAGGAAAGTACACTATGTAGGGTATAGGGTTTCATTTGGGATACATCCCAACATATTATCTACCAAATGTTCTGTTGATAAACAACAAAGCCGAAGCAACTCATGCAACACATCAGTGAGGCATCCATGTGATAACCAGGAAGCTATAAACTACATGATGCCAATTGGGTTGCTGAGAGACCAGCTGTTGATATCACATGGTCAGCTCTGTGAGTAGTGGGTTGACAGCCAGGACACAGCGGGCGGATCAGTGTGTGTGTGTGTGTGGGTGTGGGTGTGTGTGTGTGTGTGTGTGTGTGCCTGTCTCTCTGTGTGTGTGTGTGTGTGTGTGTGTGTGTGTGTGTGTGTGTGTGTGTGTGTGTGTGTGTGTGTGTGTGTGTGTGTGTGTGTGTGTGTGTGTGTGTGCGTGCGTGCGTGCGTGCGTGTGTGTGTGTGTGTTGGGGGGGTTGATTGTCAGGACCCAGCAGGAGGGGTCACAGTGTCAGTATGGCAAACGTCTAGAGAGGGTACTGTTGGCAGCTGTCTTTCTCTGTCTGTCTCGCTATCTCTCTCTCCTCCAGGGCCGGTTCCAGGCATAACCAGTCGCGTAGGGCCCTCCAGGCTGTGTAAGGACTATTTTACCAAGGAGAGTGATGGAGTGCTGTATTAGATGACCTGGCCTCCACAATCCCTCGACCTTAACCAAATTGAGATGGTTTGGGACGAGTTATTTCCCGATCTTTGTTGGACAAGTACAGCAAAATGTAGTCATTCACTGAATCCCAATGTGGAATGTACAAGGAAACGTAGCCAATAAAGATCTAGTGAATAAACGGTGCCTAGAGCACATGGATGTTGCATTGATGTTAAAAGTCAATATACCATCCTGCTATTAATGATGCACCAACTCTGTCCCCCAGCGGGTCAAAGACGAATCCACCACACGTGTGGCTGTGTGCAGTACAACAGAGCTGTAGGCTACTCCAGTGGTTATATGCCTACATCTGTTTTATAAATAATACATTCAAATACATTTAAAGAAACATTTATATATATTAAGTGTTTCATTTAATCCTAGTTGGGAAATTCCAATGGATTTACCAGAAGTGTTAATATTATACATTTATATCAATAAATTCCCTTCATAACACACTTTGCTTAATAGGACATTTGCGGTTCACCAGAACATATTTAAGTATGGCCAAGACAAGTGGTTAATTTGAGCCGGATCCTTTTCCACCTCTCAGATTTGACTTTGTTTGTTCCGGCACCCATTTTGTCCAGATCCGGTACGTCTCGGGGCAAGATGTCTTTATTTATTTCACTGTTCGCATTGTAGACATTAATTATTGTCACGTTCTGACCTTTATATCCTTTGTTTTGTATTTATTTAGTATGGTCAGGGCGTGAGTTGGGGTGGGCAGTCTATGTTTGTTTTTCTATGTTTTGGGGCAGTTCTATGTTTTCGGCCTAGTATGGTTCTCAATCAGAGGCAGGTGTCATTAGTTGTCTCTGATTGAGAATCATACTTAGGTAGCCTGGGTTTCACTGTGTGTTTGTGGGTGTTTGTTTCCGTGTCTGTGTTTTTCACCACACGGTACTGTTTTGGGTTTCGTTCATTCCGCGTTTATTGTTTTTTGTATTCAGTTGTTCATGTGTAGTATTTCTTATTAAAAGAACCATGGACACTTAACCACACCGCATATTGGTCCTCCGATCCTTCTCGCCTCTCCTCTTCGGAAGAAGAGGAGGAAATCCCTTACAACTATGTAGACATTCTAATAAAAGCGATCATTGTTAAATGCCTCCTTGTTATTTCTCCCCCTAGAAAGGCCGTGTTAAAGTGTTAAAGTGCGGCGATCCTTCTACGTAATCATCATATCCTGCAATACTGATTCCAGAATTGCTCTCTGCATTTCTACATAGCGGTTATGGGGAGGGCCGGTGTGGTAAGTAAACTGATCTCGACACAGGTCTTGGTAGTGGTGGTCAGCTCGTAAAGCGGTCCCTAAGTAAGCACGTCACGTCTTCGTGCTGAATTTGATGATTTGTTTAATGTAGGTACTATGGACCAGGTAGGCTAGTTGAGAACAGGGGGGGGGGGGGGGGCAGTGCATCCACTGACAAAGTGCTCTCGGCTTGTCATGCAGAATTCAAAATTGGGCTATACAACATGCAAAATGGGTGGGCGCCTGGGTCTAGAAACGACTCGAGCTATTAAACGAGCAAAAGAGTGGGTGGAATGTACAGTAAATTAACATCATATGCATCAGACGTTAAAAAAAAAACAACTACAAAAAACAAAGAGCCCTCAGAAAGAAAAAGAACCAAGATGCATTTGGTGGCAGCGAGAGAGAGAGAGGACACCCAGGTTATGGATAACAGTCAAAATAAAAAATAAATAAACTACAGATAGAGTTTTCAGAACAGCCTTATAGAAAGGCTAAACGTCACAGCCACATGCCCATGGCTTTGAGCAAGAAATGGACTCTCAGGAGTTAAATGGAATTGACATGGGGAGAGTCATTGTGGGAGGTTTTTGAAAACTAAGGTAGGATTTTTAAACATTTGTTTCACCTTCACAGTACAGAACAAGTTTGTAATCTGAATATATGCGTCATATTATCACATAGGCAGGAGGCCTATATATTCTTATATGTGTGTGTTCTGCTGTAGCCTACATTTATTCATTTGATTTGAAGTTAGATTTCGATAGTGTGATATTTATTCTGCTGCTCCATGTCTTGAAAAGTATGTACAATTCGGGCCTAGTAAGCCAAACAGCTGAGTATGTATGTATGTATGTATGTGTGTGTGTGTGTGTGTGTGTGTGTGTGTGTGTGTGTGTGTGTGTGTGTGTGTGTGTGTGTGTGTGTGTGTGTGTGTGTGTGTGTGTGTGTGTGTGTGTGTGTGTGTGTGTGTGTGTGTGTGTGTATGTATGTATGTATGTATGTATGTATGTATGTATGTATATATGTATGTGTGTGTGTATGTATGTATGTGTGTGTGTATGTATGCATATTGCGAGTGTTCTGCAGTGTCGTCTATAGATGTTGCTCTACATTGATGTCTAGAAAATGAGGCTATAAGAAAGTAGGACTTGCCCCGCAGCTATACTCAAGTATGTTGGCACATTGCAGTGACGTCTAAAATGCTTTGAATTAATCAGCACCATGGAGAGTGCTGTCCGTTTTGCCACCATAGACAGTAGGCTACTTGGCTGTTTACTCTGTCTTCTGTGCTGCTGTCTTGTGTTCAACACTTTTTTCTCTCTCTCAATGTGTTCCGGTATCTCAGAGCCCCCCGGATAACCCCCCTTCTTGCGCTCACTATGTGTTCCGGGACCTCCCGATTTACAAATTAAGTACTGGCCAAGACAACAGTGCCTTCAGAAAGTATTCACACCCCTTGACTTTTTCCACATTGTGTTGTGTTACAGCCTGAATTTAAAATTGACGAAATGTAGATGCTTTTTTTGTTGTCAATTATCTACACACAATAGCCCATAATGTCAAAGTGGAATTATGTTTTTTGAAATTGTTACTAATTCATAAAAAATGAAGAGCTGAAATGTCTTGAGTCAATAGGTATTCAACCCCTTTGTTATGACAAGACTAAATAAATTTAGGAGTAAAAATGTGCTTAGCAAGTCACATAATAGGTTGCATGGACGTGTGTAAAAGTGTTTAACCAAAGGTGATTTTAACATGTATTGACTCAGAGGGTTGAATACTTATCTAATCAAGATATTGTAGTGTTTTATTTTTCCTTTTTTTTTTTTTTTACAAATGTTTCTTCCACTTTGTGTAGATAGTTGACAAAAACATTGAATTCAATCCATTTTAATGTCACTTTGTAATACAACAAAATGTTGAATATTTATCTAAATAAGGTATTTCTGTTTTTTTTGCAAACATTTATAAAAACCTGTTTTCACTTCGTCATTATGGGATATCGTGTGTAGATGGATGAGGGAATAAAACAAATATATATATATTAGAATAAGGCTGTAACGTAACAAAATGTGGAAAAAGTCAAGGGGTCTGAATACTTTCCGAATGCACTGTATATATATTTTTTCTTTGTATTGTATAGAGCAGGGGCTTCCAGCCGGTCGATCCCAGCCCATCCATGAGTAGCTTGCCAAACAATTCCCGAAAGTTTACGCAATGTTTCCTGTGTTCCATCACAAACTGTCATAAACAAATCTCACAATTATCCGACGCTGCAAGTTCCCAGCTGCTGTCTAATCAACGCAACTTTGACATTAACCCAACCCTGGATAGCCACTATGGAATAAAAAATCCAAACCTAACACAATATCTGCCAATTAATTTCCAGTAATATTGTCCCAGTCTGTCTGTGCGGTGTGCGCGTTTTGTCTATCACTCCAGTAGATGTGATAACAGTCTTGTGGGTTGACAGAAATACTTTTCCCCAAAACCTTCTCAATTAAATATTAACTGCAAGGTAGGCTTACCTGGCAGAAGTATATCATGAGTAAATATATTATTTGTATATGTTATTTGCTAATTTTGCCATGAAAGGAGCAGCAGCAGTACAGTAGTTTGGGCGGGGGGTAGGCGACGGTTCTGCATGGCCTACTTCTCGCGGCTATACAGAACCATCGCTCAACCCGCACGTTAGATGGCACATTCCTCACTCGCTAGACGCGCAATTAAAGGGCCAAATTAGCAATTAAAGGGGAATTACACTCAAAAATACATGTTTGTTTTCTTCCAGACCTAAATAAAATAAAATAAATTGTCTTCTGATGTGATTTAACCATTGACATGGACTCACAGCATCCAATTTCGTTGTTTCTCTATGACAAATTGTCATTTGTATTGACTTACCACATCGCGCCATAAGCACACAATGTATATAGACTTTCTTTTTTTTCCAATTGTGTTATTGACTGTAAACTTGTTTATTCCATGTGTAACTCTGTGTTGTTGTTTGTGTCGCACTGCTTTGCTTTATCTTGGCCAGGTTGCAGTTGTAAAGGAGAACTTGTTCTCAACTGGCCTACCTGGTTAAATAAAGGTGAAATAAATAAATAAATAAATAAATAAAAACTTTTTTTGAGAGTGAACCATTTAAAAAAAAATCTAAAACCAGGAAAAAATAAAACTGAGAAAACAGATTTCTTGAGATGAATTTGGTCTGTTTTGAGGACTGGCTACAGCGTATCAAAATGGACAAACCACTTCGTTCTTGTTTTTCAAGCGAATGTCTTTTAAGGCGAGCACACTCGTTCGGTTAGGAGCCAGTGGAACTGAAGCATGATGGCGCCTTAAGGACCGGGGAGAGGAGAGGGGAAGAATGTGTCTATTTGAAAGCTTTTTTAAGTAGCTTTCATGCTAGAAGAGGTTGGAGACCCCTGGCATACAGACACAGTCACTGACCAATAACCTGCATTAAAGGGGAATGGCCACTACTGAGGCACCAATAAGGTTGCTCTCTCACCTGTGCAACAGTACAGGACAGATTCATACGGGAAGAGGATGGAAGGGGAACAGGAATCATGATTTTTTTAAATCGTTTTTTTTTTGTCTTGCCCACTAAGAAGCTTGAGGATTGATCAACACTATTTTCATTGTAGATGTTTATGTATCAACACCTTACATAATGTTTGGAGTCAAGTAGCTGTTTATGTTGTGAATCAACACCTTACATAATGTTTGGAGTCAAGTAGCTGTTTATGTTGTGAATCAACACATTTCATAATGTTTGGAGTTAAGTAGCTGTTTATGTTGTGAATCAACACTTTACATAATGTTTGGAGTTAAGTAGCTGTTTATGTTGTGAATCAACACATAATGTTTGGAGTCAAGTAGCTGTTTATGTTGTGAATCAACACTTTACATAATGTTTGGAGTTAAGTAGCTGTTTATGTTGTGAATCAACACATAATGTTTGGAGTCAAGTAGCTGTTTATGTTGTGAATCAACACCTTACATAATGTTTGGAGTCAAGTAGCTGTTTATGTTGTGAATCAACACCTTACATAATGTTTGGAGTTAAGTAGCTGTTTATGTTGTGAATCAACACTTTACATAATGTTTGGAGTTAAGTAGCTGTTTATGTTGTGAATCAACACATAATGTTTGGAGTCAAGTAGCTGTTTATGTTGTGAATCAACACCTTACATAATGTTTGGAGTCAAGTAGCTGTTTATGTTGTGAATCAACACATAATGTTTGGAGTCAAGTAGCTGTTTATGTTGTGAATCAACACCTTACATAATGTTTGGAGTCAAGTAGCTGTTTATGTTGTGAATCAACAGATAATGTTTGGAGTCAAGTAGCTGTTTATGTTGTGAATCAACACATAATGTATGGAGTCAAGTAGCTGTTTATGTTGTGAATCAACACATAATGTATGGAGTCAAGTAGCTGTTTATGTTGTGAATCAACACCTTACATTTAACGTACGGAGTCAATATGAGACACAAATATGTAAAGGCTCATCTCAATATCACGTTCTGTGGATAATACAGATATTAACATGTGTAACGGATGTGAAACGGCTAGCTTAGTTAGCGGTGCGCGCTAAATAGCGTTTCAATCAGTGACGTCACTTGCTCTGAGACCTTGAAGTAGTGGTTCCCCTTGCTCTGCAAGGGCCGTGGCTTTTGTGGAGCGATGGGTAACGATGCTTTGTGGGTGACTGTTGTTGATGTGTGCAGAGGGTCCCTGGTTCGCGCTCGGGTATGGGCGAGGGAACGGTCTAAAGTTATACTGTTACACATGTGTGACATGGAATGACAATGGCATTATGCATCCAGACAAAATAATACAGATATTTTCCTATTTGAAGAAGAATAACGCCTACATGTGTTTGTTTTTTAACCAAAAACAATAGAAAGTGAATGTTTGGGTGAGCTTGGGATGGGTTGAAGTCCTCCTCCATCTTCTCCTTAAGATCCAGAAGAATTTCAATTCTCATTGATTAAAACAAAAAGTCCCATTTAAGTCTACAGAAATTAGTACAGAACCCAAATTGATGTTTTATAATGGTAAAAAGAAACATGGCACAACAACAAAAAAATAACAAAAATAAATAAAAAAGACGACACAAAATTAATTAACGGTCTTATAGTAAAACTATCTCAATCTTATGGGAATATGATATTATTATAACAGATAGAGACATCCAACTGAAAGACAATATTCCTTTTACTCTCACGTCCACAACTCATATTCAACAAGTGACGTGTTTCATTGTAAAACTTTTCGACTGTCGTTTTGAATGTAAATCATTTCTATTTACCAATATTATTCTGGAATAATTACGGACCACAGACCGTTGTCCTTCACGTTTAAGCTTAAACCTACTATGCCAATAACGAAGACACGGCATTTCAACACAAACGTTACTTAGAGATAACGGAGTACGCCCAACAGTTGTCCGGAAAGCTTTCAAATCATATTATATGGGATGACAATGGCATTATGCATCTTGCCCAAATACTAAAGATATTTTCCTATTTGAAGAAGAATGTAGGCGTTATTCTTCTTCAAATAGGAAGATATCTGTATTATTTTGTCTGGATGCATAATTCCCTTGTCATTCCATGTCACACATGTTCATATCTTAAGTATTATCCACAGAACGTGATATTGAGATGAGCCTTTACATAATTTGTGTCTCATATTGACTCCGTTATGTGTTTTTTTTTTTTTAGGTTTTGGGCGAGCTTGGGATGTGGGTTGGCGTCCTCCTCCATTACATGACAGCTTGTATCGTGTCTTACTCTTCACATACGAAATAGAAGACCAATAAAGAATTAGAAATACTAGAACAGAATATTCCACGACTTAGAAAGAAACCACAGCATAGAAATGTTGACGCCGTTCAACAGTGGAACACGTTGGAGCTTGAACACAACGTAACGAAGCCCTGATTGACGCCCTCAAATCCAAACAACAATACGCTGAGTGAGATGAAAGTGCTTGCTTGGCCAATTAAGAAAGATGGGGAGGAACGTACAAGACAACAGCATTAACCCCCCAGATGGTAGTAAAACAACGGATTATTCTTAAATTAACTCAATGTTTAAAACATTTTTATCACAAAGTGTATCAATCTGAAAACAAAAGTTCAAAGAAAGATACAGACAATTTCCTTAATAATAAGACCAATTTACCAATTATAAGTGAACCAGATCCACGTATTTGGATAGAAACATTATAGAAACATTTCCCTAGGTGAGTAGTCAAAACAATTGCTGGATGTTGACGGGAACTGGAACACTGTCTTACACGTCGATCCGGAGCATCCCAAACATGCTCAATGGGTGACATGTCTGGTGAGTATGCAGGCCATGGAAGAACTGGGACATTTTCAGCTTCCTGTGCATTATCATGTTGAAACATGAGGTGATGACGACGGATGAATGGCACGATAATGGCCCTCAGGATCTCATCATGGTATCTCTGTGCATTGAAATGGCCATAGATAAAATGCAATTGTGTTCGTTGTCCATAGCTTATGCTTGCCCATATCATAACCCCACCGCCGGCATGGGGCACTCTGTTCACAACATTAAGGTGTCACTATAGCAGAAGTCTACAAGGGACTATTGGTATCTATCTCTCTCTCTCTCTCTCTCTCTCTCTCTCTCTCTCTCTCTCTCTCTCTCTCTCTCTCTATTCTCCTCTCTCTCTCTCTCTCTCTCTCTCTCTCTCTCTTCTCCTCTCCTCTATCTCTCTATCCCTCTTCTCCTCTCCTCTCTCTAGCTCTCTCTATTGTCCTCCCCTCTCTGTCTCTCTGTATTCTCCTCTCTCTGTATTCTCCTCTCCTCTATCTCTCTATCTCTCTTCTCCTCTCCTCTCTCTCTAGCTCTCTCTCTCTCTCTCTCTCTCTCCATTCTCCCCCCTCTCTCTCTCTCTCTCTCTCCATTCTTCTCTCTCTCTATCTGTCTATTCTCATCTAATCTCTCTCTCTCTCTCTCTCTCTCTATTCTCTCTCCAGTCATAGTTTATTATCATGCTCAAGTGTGGAATCTACAAGGTGCAGCTGGTAATCATTTAATGTGCCTACACTCATTAGATTTTTACAGTGCCAGGTAGGCTGTCAGGGTAAAAAAAATAATTTGTTCTTTACTGACTTGCCTAGTTAAATAAAGGTTATTTTAGAGTGACAATTCTATAATGTTTTGATACTCAAGCAGTAGATGAGGTGCCACAGGTGTGCACCCACCCAATTAACCAATTAAAGCATGGTACTGTACAACTAGTTGTGTCCTGTGTTGTCACTACAGCGGGCAGCAGCATGGTCTCTGTGTTACAACAGTCATAGATCACAGGGGAAATAGATTGCAGTAGACATGAGCTACTAAACCGGTCAGTTACATGGAGCTAGGAGGTGCTGTGTGTCTCAATGATGCTGACCGGCATGATGCTGTGTCCTGGGCTGATGCTGTGTGTCCTGGGCTGATGCTGTTTGTCCTGGGCTGATGCTGTTTGTCGTGGGCTGATGTTGTGTGTCCTGGGCTGATGCTGTGTGTCCTTGGCTGATGCTGTGTGTCCTGGGCTGATGCTGTGTGTCCTGGGCTGATGTTGTGTGTCCTGGGCTGATGCTGTGTGTCCTGGGCTGATGCTGTGTGTCCTGGGCTGATGTTGTGTGTCCTGGGCTGATGTTGTGTGTCCTGGGCTGATGCTGTGTGTCCTGGGCTGATGCTGTGTGTCCTGGGCTGATGTTGTGTGTCCTGGGCTGATGCTGTGTGTCCTGGGCTGATGTTGTGTGTCCTGGGCTGATGCTGTGTGTCCTGGGCTGATGCTGTTTGTCCTGGGCTGATGCTGTTTGTCGTGGGCTGATGTTGTGTGTCCTGGGCTGATGCTGTGTGTCCTGGGCTGATGCTGTGTGTCCTGGGCTGATGCTGTGTGTCCTGGGCTGATGCTGTGTGTCCTGGGCTGATGCTGTGTGTCCTGGGCTGATGCTGTTTGTCCTGGGCTGATGCTGTGTGTCCTGGGCTGATGCTGTTTGTCCTGGGCTGATGCTGTTTGTCGTGGGCTGATGTTGTGTGTCCTGGGCTGATGCTGTGTGTCCTGGGCTGATGCTGTGTGTCCTGGGCTGATGCTGTGTGTCCTGGGCTGATGCTGTGTGTCCTGGGCTGATGCTGTGTGTCCTGGGCTGATGCTGTGTGTCCTGGGCTGATGCTGTGTGTCCTGGGGAGAAAATGATAATACACTCAGCAGTTCCTACACAGGAAATTGCCTCCAAAACCTCCACCATTCATTCTGCACAGCGGTTTAGAATTATAAAAACACAGAAAAACAACGGATTTATTGTTGTGTGTGTGTGTGTGTTTGTGAGAGAGAGAGAGAGAGAGGTGGGGGAGATACAGAGAGAGAGAGAGGTAGAGAGAGAGAGAGATGGGGGGGGAAGATACAGAGAGAGAGAGAGGTAGAGAGAGAGAGAGAGATGGGGGGAAGATACAGAGAGAGAGAGGGGGAGAGAGAGAGAGAGAGAGAGAGCAAGAGAGAGAGCAAGAGAGCATCTGTACTCATGCGAGGCTGTGCGAGATTGTACTTTTACAATTATGTACCCTTTCTGGCAGATTTTCATGTAGATTACATAAACCCACATTTATCCCCGAAGGATTAGGGTTAGTCCTAATTATCACCCTATTCCCTAAATAGTGCATTTACCCATAGGGCTCTGGTCAAAAGTAGTGAACGATATAGGTTGTCATTTGAGATACAGTTACACAGCTGAGAGGCCGTTTTACTGCGTGTGTTCAGGCAATACATGTGAGTGGCTGCTAACTCTCCTATTACTGCTGGTTTGTGGTTTTCAATGCCAGATCTTTTGATTGACTTTGGGGAACTGCTGGGCTGTGGTTTTCAATGCCGGATCTTTTGATTGACATTGGGGAACTCATTCATCACACACAGTGTTGCCTTTCCTTCTTTCTTGAAATGTACCCACTAGGAGCTAGTAACACAAGCATTTAGCTGCACTTTTAGGAGCTAGTAACACAAGCATTTAGCTGTTCTGTTAGGAGCTAGTAACAAGAATTTAGCTGCTCTGTTAGGAGCTAGTAACAAGCATTTAGCTGCTCTGTTAGGAGCTAGTAACACAAGCATTTAGCTGTGTTGTTAGGAGCTAGTAACACAAGCATTTAGCTGCTCTGTTAGGAGCTAGTAACACAAGCATTTAGCTGTTCTGTTAGGAGCTTGTAACAAGAATTTAGCTGTTCTGTTAGGAGCTAGTAACAAGCATTTAGCTGCTCTGTTAGGAGCTAGTAACACAAGCATTTAGCTGCTCTGTTAGGAGCTAGTAACACAAGCATTTAGCTGCTCTGTTAGGAGCTAGTAACACAAGCATTTAGCTGCTCTGTTAGGAGATAGTAACACAAGCATTTAGCTGTTCTGTTAGGAGCTAGGAACACACGCATTTAGCTGCACTGTTAGTAGCTAGTAACACAAGCATTAAGCTGCTCTGTTAGGAGATAGTAACACAAGCATTTAGCTGCACCGTTAGGAGCTAGGAACACAAGCATTTAGCTGCTCTGTTAGGGGATAGTAACACAAGCATTAAGCTGCACTGTTAGGAGATTGTAATACAAGCATTTAGTTGCTCTGTTAGGAGCTAGTGTAACAGTACTCGTCTTGCGTTGTGTACAATCAGTCATCGACACGGAACTCCAACATGTAGCACCAGTCATGTAGCTTTATTCGCTGGTTTGGTGCTTGTTCACGCTGGTTTGGTGCTTGTTCACTGGGGTAGTTACCAAAATAATACAATTACAATATACAATATAATATATTTAACAATGTACCTGATAAGAACGACACAAAATTGCACGTCATGCAATGCACGTCTCACCATCCAACTCTGCACTCACGCACTGTACAAAATATATGAACCCCCCCACCAGACACAGTAAGTTGCTAGCTAGTATTAGCTGGAATTCTTTACAACAAAATGCACAACAAATATTCTCCAAAAACTGCTGCATCTTATGTGTGGTGTTCCAATAACATTTACAAACAATTTGATATAAATTGTACATTTAAATCATCACTTGAGAGTATAAAAATCACTTTTGATGTACAGTGCTTTGCAACCAACAACTTACCGCTGGTTTGGTGCTTGTTCACTGGGACGATTCTAACTGGAACATCCCCCCTCGTAAGCAAGCTACGCAAACCAGCCAATAAGATGCCATGTTGAGTAGGTGAAGGCAAAACAAACTCAAACCAAAAACCCATTGGTTTAACAATAAAGTGGCAAGGGGAATCACCAATATAACCCTGTTACACTAGTAACACAAGCATTTAGCTGCACTGCTAGGAGCTAGTAACACAAGCATTTAGCTGCACTGTTAGGAGCTAGTAACACAAGCATTTAGCTGCACTGTTAGGAGCTAGTAACACAAGCATTTAGCTGCTCTGCTAGGGGATAGTAACACAAGCATTTAGCTACTCTGTTAGGAGCTAGTAACACAAGCATTTAGCTGCACCCGCTATAACATATCCTAAACTGTGTACGTGACCAATAAACGTTGATTTGATTTCACCACGCACATGCATGCACAGTCACACCCACACACACACACATACACACACACACACACATTCGTACACACAGTGCCTTTTCTTTAAATGTCCCCTGCAATACCACAGCAATATCACCGCTCTGTCCATCATGTCTTGTTTGTGACGCCTGGTTGTTCTGTCTTAAAGGTGTCTGACAGCTGGGATAACTAAAGCCCTATGCGTGAGTCAGTTATTATCGTGTCTGTCAAGGTTTGACAGGTGGCATAACTAAAGCCATAACCTTGAGTCAGTTCTTATCGTGTCTTAAAGGTGTCTGACAGGTGGCATAACTAAAGCCATAACCTTGAGTCAATTCTTATCGTGTCTTAAAGGTGTCTGACAGCTGGGATAACTAAAGCCGTAACCTTGAGTCAGTTCTTATATCTGTGAGTCTGAAATGGCACCATATCCCCTACATCTAGTTCACTGCTTTTGACGAGGGCCTACAGTGCATTCCATGCATCAAAAGTAGTGCACTATATGTAGGGAACATGCTGCCATTTGGAACACAGTTACAGATGTCGTACCTTAATTTGATCACCCTGTTGCAGGAGACCTTTCCTGCAAAGCAGCACATTTTAAATGTGTAGTGTGTTTGATGTTTAAAAAGGCTTCTGAAGTTCCAATTTCCACTTTGAAATGTTAGACTAGATTTTCCATTATGAAAAATGTATCGACCTCTACAACAATGTACATTAATTATAATCCACATAATAATTCACATTTCCAGTTGCTGCAGGATTATTTTCCTGCTGCAGCAAACTGGCTCAAATTAGGACCCTACATCTACATAGTGGGTCCCATTGAACTCACTTGTACAGCATTGACAGTAGTAGCAGTTCATTGGCTGGGCTCTACTAATGACTGAGCAAATGTTGCCTCTGCCAGGGATTCACTTGACCCTGTTGAAGACACAGCAGCCAGCTGAGGGGACAGGAGCAACACGCTTGATCTCCTCTCAGCTCATCCCATTACAGTACAGGGGTTGGCTACGTCAACACGCAGGCCAAGCACAGCAGCACAGCAGCCATTCAAATTCCAGAGAACGCGTTTCCACTGCTCTAGAGTCCAATGGTGGCAAGCTTTACACCTCTCCAGCTGACGCTGGAGGCAGCATGGAACTGTGTGTTGCAACCGAGGACAGACGCACTTCAGCGGTCCCATTTTGTGAGCTTGTCCAGCCTACCACTTTGAGGCTAAGCTATTGTTGCTCCTAGACGTTTCCACTTCACAATAACAGCACTTACATTTGACCGGGGCAGCTCTAGCAGGGCAGAAATTTGACAAACTCACTTGTTGGAAAGGTGGCATCCTATGACGGCGCCACGTTGAAAGTCACTGAGCTCTTCAGTAAGGCCATTCTACTGCCCAATGTTTGTCTATTTTTTTATTTATCTGTTATTTTACCAGGTAAGTTGACTGAGAACACGTTCTCATTTACAGCAACAACCTGGGGAATAGTTACAGGGGAGAGGATGGGGATGAATGAGCCAATTGTAAACTGGGGATTATTAGGTGACCGTGATGGTTTGAGGGCCAAACTGGGAATTTAGCCAGGACACCAGGGTTAACACCCCTACTCTTACAATAAGTGCCATGGGATCTTTAATGACCTCAGAGAGTCAGGACCATCCCATCCAAAAGACAGCCCCCTACACAGGGCAGTGTCTCCAATCACTGCCCTGGGGAATTGGGATTTTTTTTCTTCTTTAGACCAGAGGAAAGAGTGCTTCCTACTGGCCCTCCAACACCACTTCCAGCAGCATCTGGTCTCCCATCCAGGGACCAGGATCAACCCTGCTTAGCTTCAGAAGCAAGCCAGCAGTGGTATGCAGGGTGGTATGCTGCTGGCTTGAATGGAGATTACATGGCTGTGTCTATGGAGATTACATGGCTGTGTGCTTAAGTTTATAAACCTGTCAGCAACGGGTGTGACTGAAATAGCCAAATCCACTAATTTGAAAGGGTGTCCACATACTTTCGTATATATAGTTTATATTTGTATTTGTGCTTCCTAGAATGCTTGTAGTGAATGCTTGTAGTGAATGCTTGTAGTGTGTGCGATTATGATGAGCAGTGGGTCAAACGAAGTGGGTTCTGCCTGCTGGGAAGCAAGTATAACACTGCTGTACACAGTCTATTCTGACATCCCTGCTATAGTACCCATCTATTCTGACATCACTGCTATGGTACACAGTCTATTCTGACATCACTGCTATAGTACACAGTCTATTCTGACATCACTGCTATTGTACACAGTCTATTCTGACATCACTGCTATAGTACCCATCTATTCTGACATCACTGCTATGGTACACAGTCTATTCTGACATCACTGCTATAGTACACAGTCTATTCTGACACTGCTATAGTACACAGTCTATTCTGACATCACTGCTATTGTACACAGTCTATTCTGACATCACTGCTATAGTACCCATCTATTCTGACATCACTGCTATAGTACACAGTCTATTCTGACATCACTGCTATAGTACCCATCTATTCTGACATCACTGCTATCGTACACAGTCTATTCTGACATCACTGCTATGGTACACAGTCTATTCTGACATCACTGCTATAGTACACAGTCTATTCTGACATCACTGCTATTGTACACAGTCTATTCTGACATCACTGCTATAGTACCCATCTATTCTGACATCACTGCTATAGTACACAGTCTATTCTGACATCACTGCTATAGTACCCATCTATTCTGACATCACTGCTATGGTACACAGTCTATTCTGACATCACTGCTATGGTACACAGTCTATTCTGACATCACTGCTATAGTACACAGTCTATTCTGACATCCCTGCTATTGTACACAGTCTATTCTGACATCCCTGCTATTGTACACAGTCTATTCTGACATCACTGCTATAGTACACAGTCTATTCTGACATCACTGCTATAGTACACAGTCTATTCTGACATCACTGCTATAGTACACAGTCTATTCTGACATCACTGCTATAGTACACAGTCTATTCTGACATCACTGCTATCGTACACAGTCTATTCTGACATCACTGGTATAGTACACAGTCTATTCTGACATCACTGCTATAGTACACAGTCTATTCTGACATCACTGCTATAGTACACAGTCTATTCTGACATCACTGCTATAGTACACAGTCCATTCTGACATCACTGCTATAGTACACAGTCTATTCTGACATCACTGCTATCGTACACAGTCTATTCTGACATCACTGCTATAGTACACAGTCCATTCTGACATCACTGCTATAGTACCCATCTATTCTGACATCACAACTATAGTACATAGTCTATTCTGACATCAATGCCAATTTTCCCTAACAAAAAAAATCGGCAATTAGCACACTGTGAAAATTCTGTGCAACTTCTGGCGCACATTTACTGTGACCACTGAGGCTGTATCCGCTTTCAGTTACAGTTATAATAGTGGCCAAGTGATCATAATGTAGGCTTATCAGTGGCCTACCATCAAAAAATAATGCAGATGAATCTGTTCTATCCTTCAGCCTACAGTAGCAGCAAATGTGTGGTGTTCAATGTAGGACTACATTCCTTGAGACTTATGAAAAACACATGTAGAGATTGACATTAAACTGTTAATCCACTTGTCCTTCAGACAAGGTAACTGAACACGTTCTGTTGTTTGATACAAGAAACAACTTTACAAAAAAAATATCATTATTATTTCCAAACTGTTAATACAGAGAATCAGACAAATTCTGCCACATTCTGCCTATTGGCTACTTAGCTTACTCAAGCCTGTCTCAAAATACAACACTGCCCCTTTAACATGCTCTTGTAGGAAGCAACCACTCCCCCATTGCTGACTAGAAATGAGCTATACCTAGGTTATAGTTATAAATATAATTAGCCATAACTAGGTTATAGTTATAATTATAATAATTCACTTAATAGCAAAGAATGTGAAGAAATGTGCACACATGGCTACATGCAGCTCTCACTTTGATCTCAAAACAAGCGCATCTACTTGCGAACAATCATGCTGTAAACACAGTCCAGTTCAAAGTGAATGGCACAGATCAATACATGGCAATGGTATATGTGCATATAGGGATAGTGCAGCTTTGAGTGGTTATGGCGCACCAGTCTGTGTGGAGAATGGGCCTCAGTCATGCCTGTCAATGGAATAGAAGTCTACTCCAATGCGACCCACAGGGCCAAAGCTATTGCTCACCAACGACTATGAATTTAAATACGGTGGTGAATGGTTATGGTCTTTCTGTCACAAAAGCAGTTCCACTTTCCCCTGGAATACATGGAAATATCTGTTTGTTTTAATAGAGAGCCTGTCATAACTTTTCTGTTCTTGTAGGGGAGAGGATATTGGTTAGATACAGTATAATTTCCTCTGGTATATAAAGCCTGTCTAACCAGATACAGTATCACTGCCTCAGGTATAGCTTATCTGACCAATCAAAAAGTCTGGATTGAAAATGGACGTGTTATTCAAGGCTCAGATAGCTAGCAACGATTCCTTCATTTCCTTCACAAACAGACTATAACAGGTATATGAAGTGAGTGATGTCTTCAGTGAGAATGCTCCACGGAATTCCTCCCTCTACTCTCCTAGTAGCCCCCCCCCCCAAAAAAAAAAAAACCAGACACAAAATGTATTCAATTAAGGAGCTCTGTTTACTCCATGTTGAGCACAGCACCTCAATTCCTTGGCTCCCATTCTGGGACTCAATAAAGGTGGAAAAAAGGGTTTGTCCCAAATGGCACACTATTCCCCATTTAGTGCACTACTTTTGACCGGAGCTCTATGGGATTCCATTCCAACAATTACTTGATGGCTCGAAAAACAGTATTAAGCTTAAAATAAGCTTAAAACAGCAGGTCACAGTTTGACGTAACTTAAACACATCAACTCCTTGTGTAATAACATTACACTATAGGAGTACTCTGGCTAGTCACTATTTTTATATTAAAAACAGTGATTCATCTCCGTTACTGTTTCCCATGTTGTTTTTTTAGGCAACGCCCAGTGCAGAATTACAGCATAGTTAGTCTGTAGGAAAAGAGTACAAGCACACACACAGTCTTACACACACACACATACACACACACACGCACACACGCAAACACACACACACACGCACACGCACACATACACACACACACACACACACACACACACACACACACACACACACACACACACACACACACACACACAGTCTTACACACACACACACACACACACACACACACACACACACACACACACACACACACTGCTCTATTTTAACAAACCTAACGCAGGTGGTAGCTCTATAGGTTCATGGGTGTGGCAGAAATATTTTTGCTATTTTCACTATCACAATTATCGGGCCACTTGCTGGGGTTGGCGTGAGGAAGAAACCTAGAGAGGAATCAGACTCTGATGGGTGGCCAGTCCTCTTCTGGCTGTGCCGGGTGGACATTATAAGAGTGCATGGCCATGAAGGCCAGATCGTTCTTCAAGATGTTTATAGACGACCAGCAGGGTCAAATAATAATCACGGTGATTGTAGAGGGTGCAACAGGTCAGTACCTCAGGAGTAAATGTCAGTTGGCTTTCCATAGCCAAGGAAAATAATGTGGGACTGTCTATAGTGAATAGATGAAAAGGGAATGTCAGCTCGCTGTTTACTCTGAAACTTGCTAAAGCTTCGGTGCTTCAGATTCATTTCCTTTATCGACAGTCTTGACTTCTTCGTTGATTGCATTAGGCGGACACAAAAAAAAAGCCTTAAATGAGAGGAGGGGACGCTATGCTTGGTTTTTAATCAAATACAATGAAATGGGGGGAAAAAACATTATTTTTCTGTGTTTCTAAATACAAACTATTACAGGCACCAAAATCACATTAGTTTACTCTTGTTCCATGTCATATGGTCAGTGTGCGTCACGGCTGGATGGGCTGCGTTTCCGCTGTCAAAATTCATACCATAACCAACTGTGTTACTGCTAAAACCAGATTTTGGGTTGGGTCTAAAATGTCCCTATCAGCGCTGCCTGAAATTCTGTTGGAAATTAGCACTTAATAAAGGGGGCCTCAAGGAAAGGCATGGAGGCCTTAGAGAAAAACAATGGCCTGGTGTGGGGGCCTTAGAGAAAAACAATGGCCTGGTTGTGAGGGACTTGAGAAAAACATTGGCCTGGTGTGGGGGCCTGAAGGAAAACATTGGCCTGGTGTTGGGGGCCTCGAGAAAAACATTGGCCTGGTGTGGGGGCCTCGAGAAAAACATTGGCCTGGTGTGGGGGCCTCGAGAAGAACATTGGCCGGGTGTGGGGGCCTCGAGAAAAACATTGGCCTGTTGTGGGGGCCTGAAGGAAAACAATGGCCTGGTGTTGGGGGCCTCGAGAAAAACATTGGACTGGTGTGGGGGCCTCGAGAAGAACATTGGCCGGGTGTGGGGGCCTCGAGAAAAACAATGGCCTGGTGTGGGGGCCTCGAGGAAAACAATGGCCGGGTGTGGGGGACTCGAGAGAAAACAATGGCCTGGTTGTGGGGGCCTGGAGGAACACAATGGCCGGGTGTGGGGGCCTGGATAAAAACAGTGGCCTGGATGTGGGGCCTCGAGGAAAACAATGGCCTTGTGTGGTGGCCTCGAGGAAAACAATGGCCTGGTGTGGGGGGCCTCGAGGAAAACAATGGCCTGGTGTGGGGGCCTTCTACCCTCTACCCTCCTTCTACCCCCATGACACTGCTAAACAAGACAACTAAGTAGCGAAATAAATGGCTACCCGCTGCTACTATCTATTATCTATCCTGTTGCCTACTCAGTTTACCCCTACCTATATGTACATAGCTACCTCAATTACCTCGTAGCCCTGCACATGGACTCAGTACTGGTACTCCCTGTATATAACCATGTTATTACCTGGTACTTCCTGTATATAGCCATGTTATTACCTGGTACTTCCTGTATATAGCCATGTTATTACCTGCTACTTCCTGTATATAGCCATGTTATTGCCTGATACTTCCTGTATATAGCCATGTTATTTCCTGCTACTTCCTGTATATAGCCATGTTATTACCTGCTACTTCCTGTATATAGCCATGTTATTACCTGCTACTTCCTGTATATAGCCATGTTATTGCCTGATACTTCCTGTATATAGCCATGTTATTTCCTGCTACTTCCTGTATATAGCCATGTTATTACCTGCTACTTCCTGTATATAGCCATGTTATTACCTGCTACTTCCTGTATATAGCCATGTTATTGCCTGATACTTCCTGTATATAGCCATGTTATTACCTGCTACTTCCTGTATATAGCCATGTTATTACCTGCTACTTCCTGTATATAGCCATGTTATTACCTGCTACTTCCTGTATATAGCCATGTTATTACCTGCTACTTCCTGTATATAGCCATGTTATTGCCTGATACTTCCTGTATATAGCCATGTTATTTCCTGCTACTTCCTGTATATAGCCATGTTATTACCTGCTACTTCCTGTATATAGCCATGTTATTACCTGCTACTTCCTGTATATAGCCATGTTATTGCCTGATACTTCCTGTATATAGCCATGTTATTACCTGCTACCTCCTGTATATAGCCATGTTATTACCTGCTACTTCCTGTATATAGCCATGTTATTACATGCTACTTCCTGTATATAGCCATGTTATTACCTGCTACTTCCTGTATATAGCCATGTTATTACCTGCTACTTCCTGTATATAGCCATGTTATTACCTGGTACTCCCTGTATATAACCATGTTATTACCTGGTACTTCCTGTATATAGCCATGTTATTACCTGGTACTCCCTGTATATAACCATGTTATTACCTGGTACTTCCTGTATATAGCCATGTTATTACCTGCTACTTCCTGTATATAGCCATGTTATTACCTGCTACTCCCTGTATATAGCCATGTTATTACCTGCTACTTCCTGTATATAGCCATGTTATTACCTGGTACTCCCTGTATATAGCCATGTTATTACCTGCTACTTCCTGTATATAGCCATGTTATTACCTGCTACTTCCTGTATATAGCCATGTTACTACCTGGTACTCCCTGTATATAGCCATGTTATTACCTGCTACTTCCTGTATATAGCCATGTTATTACCTGCTACTTCCTGTATATAGCCATGTTATTACCTGGTACTCCCTGTATATAGCCATGTTATTACCTGCTACTCCCTGTATATAGCCATGTTATTACCCGCTACTTCCTGTATATAGCCATGTTATTACCTGCTACTTCCTGTATATAGCCATGTTATTACCTGCTACTTCCTGTATATAGCCATGTTATTACCTGCTACTTCCTGTATATAGCCATGTTATTGCCTGATACTTCCTGTATATAGCCATGTTATTACCTGCTACTTCCTGTATATAGCCATGTTATTACCTGCTACTTCCTGTATATAGCCATGTTATTACCTGCTACTTCCTGTATATAGCCATGGTATTACCTGCTACTTCCTGTATATAGCCATGTTATTACCTGCTACTTCCTGTATATATCCATGTTACTACCTGCTACTCCCTGTATATAGCCATGTTATTACCTGCTACTTCCTGTATATAGCCATATTATTACCTGGTACTCCCTGTATATAGCCATGTTATTACCTGCTACTTCCTGTATATAGCCATGTTATTACCTGCTACTCCCTGTAGCAATGTTGTTATTTTTACTTGGGATAGTTTTTTCGTTATTCACAGTGTATTTATTCCTTATGTCATTATTTCTATTTCACTCTGTATCTTTCTCTCTGTACTGTTGGACAAGGACCCCTATGTAAGAATTTCCCTGTAAGTCTACACCTGTTGTTTACGAACGCTATCTAATTTGATTTTGATTTTCCATCGCTGAAGCACGTCCACCATGCCTGCCTGCCTCCTGGCCCTGACCAGACCATGACATACACCCTGACCAGACCATGACATACACCCTGACCCTGACCACTATTATGTTATATTGCCAAGTTCTGTTTTTGTATCTGTCTGTATCACATTTCATCCGCTGGAGATAATGGCACCTCTGCCCTGCCTGAGCCTAGCTCCCTGCCGGCCTCCTGCCTACTCCATGTTATGTAAGTGAGTGTCAGAACGCAGTGCAGTTTATCATCTAGGACCTCTCTCTCGCTCTCTCTTTCTGTACAGTATACCAAACCCACACAGCACTGCCCATGACACCTGGGTTCAAATAGTATTTGAAAGTTTTCAAATACCTTATTTGTTTGTCTGAGCCTGCATAGAGAGCCTGTTGGACAGGGTTTGCACTTGTGGGACTATTCCATTGGCCAGGCAAGCTCAATCAAGCCCATCTAAAGTATTTGACAGAGAACAAATGTATTTGAACCCAGGTCTTCAGCCCAGCCCAGCCCAGCCCAGGCCTGCCTGCCAGGATTGCCAGAGAACACGAGTTCTGCTGTGGATGGAACTCAACTCACACTGCTCAGCTGAGTTAAAGTGCCTTCCGGATGTTTCACACCCTTTGACCTTTTCCACATGTTGTGTTACAGCTTGAATTTTAAATGGATTCAATTGAGATGTTGTGTTACTGGCCTACACACAATACCCCATAATGTCAAATCTGAATTATGTTTTTAGACATTTTTACAAATTAAATAAAAAATGAAAAGATGAAATGGCTTGTGTCAATAAGTATTCAACCTCTTGGTTATGGCAAGCCTAAATAAGTTCAGGAGTAAACATTTGCATAACAAGTCACATAATAAGTTGCATGGACTCACTCTGTGTGCAATAATAGTGTTTAACATGATTTTTGAATGACTGCGTGCGTCATCTCTGTACCCCACATATACAATTAACTATATCTAAGGCCCCTCAGTCGAACAGTGAATTTCAAACAAAGATTCAACCACAAAGACCAGGGAGGTTTTCCAATGCCTCGCAAAGAAGGGCATCTATTGGTAGATGGGTAATTTATTAATTTTTAAACACATTGAATATCCCCTTTGAGCACGGTGAAGTTTATTAGTTATACTTTGGATGGTGTATCAATACACCCAGTCACTACAACGATACAGGTGACCATCCTAACTCAGTTGCCGGAGAGGAAGGAAATCGCCAAATGGTGACTTTAAAACAGTTACAGAGTTGAATGGGTGTGATAGGAGTAAACTGAGGATGGATCAACAACATTGTAGGTACTCCACAATATTAACCTAATTGACAGAATGAAAAGAAGGAAGCCTGTACAGAATAAAAATATCCCAAAACATGCATCCCTTTTGCAATAAAGCACCATGTGGCAAAGAAGTTAACTTTATGTCCTGAATACAAAGCATTATGAGCACCACACTTCATATTTTCAAGCATGGTGGTGGCTGCATCATGCTATGGGTATTGCTTGTCATCGGCAAGGCCTAGGGAGTTATTTTAAGGATAAAACGAAACAGAATAGAGCAGAGTACAGGCAAAATCCTGGAGGAAAACCTGGTTCAGTCTGCTTTCCAACAGACATTGGTAGACAAATTCACCTTTAGAGCAGGACAATAACCTAAAACACAAGGCCGAATATACACTGGAGTTGCTTACCAAGATGACATTGAATGTTCCTGAGTGGCCTGGGTACAGTTTTGAATTAAATCAGCTTGAAAATGTATGGCACGACGTAAAAATAGCAGTCTAGCAAATGATCAACAACTAAACTCTTAGAGACTTACCCAGAAAGACTCACAGCTGTAATCGCTGCCAAACGTGATTCTCACATTCAAGGGATTTAATACTTTTTAATTAAGATATATTAGTGTTTAATTTTTCATATTCTTTTTTTTTTTTTTTTTTTACAACTGTTTTACAACTTTTTCTTCCACTTTGACATGAGAGTATTTTGTTTAGATCGTTGACAAAAAAAACAAACATTTTTAATCCATTTTATTCCCACTTTTTAAATCAACAAAATGTGTAAAAAAGTCAAAGGGGGTGTGAATACTTTCTGAAGGTCGCTGTAGCTCAGTTTAATCTCTCTATGGTGATCTCAGCCCTCACGTTGCTGAGTGTCTCAAAGATGGCTGCTCAGAAACAGTCAAACTGGATCGAGACAAGATCTTGGCTGCATCCTAAATAGCACCCTATTCTCTATATAGTGTGCTGGCCCTGGAACCCTATCGGCCGTTGTCAAAAGTAGTGCAATATAAAGGGAAAATGATGCCATTTGGGATCCAACCCATACAAAAAATGCCTCGATTATCCTACACTGTGACTGGAAACACTTATTTTTGTCAATAATATTAAACAACCAGTTTTGCAATCAGTATTGGTTTCTGATTATCTTCCTTAAACAAGGCCTGGGGGAATAATAATGAGCAGGTGGAATTTAATTTTGATCAATTATACAAAATAAATAATTGTTTCCAATGTGCTAACATGAACATAATCCATTTAACTTCATTTGTAATGATCATTCATGACCTTGAAAATCAATATGCTTATAGTTAAGTAGTCTATTCTGGAAATGACATTATGATTGGTCCATTGGATGACTGTAGTCACGAAAACAATGGTAGGCCTACTGCTAGTCTTAACACTGTTGTACAGACTTGTAACAGGGTAATACATGCATTACAGTAGTCTAGGCTACCATACAAAATCCTCTTCCACTTTTCCTTGTGTTTTATTTATTGTTTCCTACCGACCTATCCCATCAGAGTGATGTGATTCGACCCACTCACTCCCTATCATAACGTCTCACTCCCTATCATAACGTCTCACTCCCTATCATAACGTCTCACTCCCTATCATAACGTCTCACTCCCTATCATAACGTCTCACTCCCTATCGTAACGTCTCCCTCCCTATCATAACATCTCACTCCCTATCGTAACATCTCACTCCCTATTGTAACGTCTCACTCCCTATCATAACGTCTCACTCCCTATCATAACGTCTCACTCCCTATCATAATGTCTCACTCCCTATCATAACGTCTCACTCCCTATCATAACGTCTCCCTCCCTATCATAACGTCTCCCTCCCTATCATAACGTCTCCCTCCCTATCATAACGTCTCCCTCCCTATCATAACGTCTCACTCCCTATCATAACGTCTCACTCCCTATCATAACGTCTCACTCCCTATCATAACGTCTCACTTCCTATCATAACGTCTCACTCCCTATCATAACGTCTCACTCCCTATCATAACGTCTCACTCCCTATCATAACGTCTCACTCCCTATCATAATGTCTCACTCCCTATCATAACGTCTCACTCCCTATCATAACGTCTCACTCCCTATCATAACGTCTCACTCCCTATCATAACATCTCACTCCCTATTGTAACGTCTCACTCCCTATCATAACGTCTCACTCCCTATCATAACGTCTCACTCCCTATCGTAACGTCTCCCTCCCTATCATAACGTCTCACTTCCTATCATAACGTCTCACTCCCTATCATAACGTCTCACTTCCTATCATAACGTCTCACTCCCTATCATAACGTCTCACTCCCTATCATAACGTCTCACTCCCTATCATAACGTCTCCCTCCCTATCATAACGTCTCCCTCCCTATCATAATGTCTCACTTCCTATCATAACGTCTCACTCCCTATCATAACGTCTCCCTCCCTATCATAACGTCTCCCTCCCTATCGTAACGTCTCACTCCCTATCATAACGTCTCACTCCCTATCATAACGTCTCACTCCCTATCATAACGTCTCACTCCCTATCATAAGGTGGCTGTGAGACACCCTGTTGATTGTTTGAGAAACGTTTTACACAATTGAATTGACACCGGAGCAGTTAGGGCGTAGAAGGGAGTATAAATACATTCCAAATAAGTGCTCTAGGCTATCCTAGGAATAACCCTACTAGATCAATCAAAGAGAAAGTTTCATCACAATTCGCCCTATAGGCACAAAGAGAGAGACGTCTCCGGGACGGTCCTGGCAGCACCACAACAGTTATCTCCCTATTTTCTATCTCATTTGGAAGAAACAATGCGCCTGCAATGGCAATTCACAGAGTTGGAATTATGCGGAAATGGGCTTCAAAAAGTAAACACTTTGAGATGTGATAAATATAACGGACAAGGAAAATCAGAGCGCGTGTGACCAAAACATATCAGAGCTAGAGCCAAGCGCTGAGAGCTATATTAGGTCACCGCATTGCTGCTTTGACTCTCAAAGCAACGGGAACGGGAAATAGCACGGAGCACGAGCACGGGCGCCCGGTTGCATTTGATTTAAGCCGCCGCATACCACAGCAGGGAGACCGTTCTGTTTCGTTCACTAAATTACTATACATGGAAGATGTATTTTTTATTTTTTTAACTACGACCTGCTTTTCAACTGATAACCGAGAAACCGTAGATAAAATAAGATGTTAAAGTGATTACCAAGGGTAAATAATAAACAATACCGGGCAAGCAAGGTCCCTTCCCAGAGCGCAGGTGGATCCAACGAAGTGGTGGAACAGGGTATTGAACGAGGACAGGAACTGCAGCGTACCACGATAACCTCGGGACTTCTAGCCTACTACTACTATATTCAAATAATAGGTCTAACTATTCATTCCTATATCTGCTTTTTGGGGGTCCAATATGATGCTAAATTGTTCCACAACCTGGATGTGTATCAGAACATCATTATGATGGAAATAGAATAACCCAAGTGATGTTGCCACTGTAGAACGCATAACGCACTTGGACTAATAGGTGTGTAACTCTAATCAAATTATTGCCTTGTACGCTTCCCAAGCCTGCTTTAATTGAAATAATACCTAGTTCTCTCTTATGTGGACCTATAATAGTGTTTAAAGGATGCCTGAAGCACTCGCCCCAGCCCAGGCGCTCTACATCGGCATGGAGGTGGTGATTGCCGTCTTTTCCGTCCTGGGTAATGTGATGGTGGTCTGGGCGGTGAAAATTAACAAATCGTTGAGAGACACAACATTCTGTTTCATCGTTTCTCTGGCCCTGGCGGATATCGCAGTGGGAGCCCTCGTCATCCCCTTGGCGATAACTATCAGCATCGGACTTCAAACTCACTTCTACAGCTGCCTAATGGTCGCGTGCACGGTGCTGGTACTGACGCAAAGTTCCATCCTGGCCCTCCTGGCCATTGCGATTGACCGCTATCTCAGGGTCAAGATTCCAACCAGGTAAACAAAAACAACTCATCATGTCTTATACCTACACTGACCAGTTATACTCTAATTGAACAGGTGGATAAAATGCACTACTGGGGATGGGGGGAGGTGATGAAGAGGGTGTAATGATGATGCTGATGAGGAGGAGAACAAGAAGGTGTGGTGTGGCTGGGAGGAGGTGATGAAGAGGGTGTAATGGTGATGATGAGGAGGAGGAGAACAAGAAGGTGTGGTGTGGGAGGAGGAGGTGATGAAGAGGGTGTAATGATGATGCTGATGAGGAGGAGAACAAGAAGGTGTGGTGTGGCTGGGAGGAGGTGATGAAGAGGGTGTAATGATGATGATGAGGAGGAGGAGAACAAGAAGGTGTGGTGTGGGAGGAGGAGGTGATGAAGAGGGTGTAATGATGATGATGATGAGGAGGAGAACAAGAAGGTGTGGTGTGGGAGGAGGAGGTGATGAAGAGGGTGTAATGATGATGCTGATGAGGAGGAGAACAAGAAGGTGTGGTGTGGCTGGGAGGAGGTGATGAAGAGGGTGTAATGATGATGCTGATGAGGAGGAGAACAAGAAGGTGTGGTGTGGCTGGGAGGAGGTGATGAAGAGGGTGTAATGATGATGATGAGGAGGAGGAGAACAAGAAGGTGTGGTGTGGGAGGAGGAGGTGATGAAGAGGGTGTAATGATGATGATGATGAGGAGGAGAACAAGAAGGTGTGGTGTGGGAGGAGGAGGTGATGAAGAGGGTGTAATGATGATGCTGATGAGGAGGAGAACAAGAAGGTGTGGTGTGGCTGGGAGGAGGTGATGAAGAGGGTGTAATGATGATGCTGATGAGGAGGAGAACAAGAAGGTGTGGTGTGGGAGGAGGAGGTGATGAAGAGGGTGTAAGGATGATGATGAGGAGGAGGAGGAGGAGGAGAACAAGAAGGTGGGGTGTGGGAGGAGGAGGTGATGAAGAGGGTGTAATGATGATGATGAGGAGGAGGAGGAGGAGAACAAGAAGGTGTGGTGTGGGAGGAGGAGGTGATGAAGAGGGTGTAATTATGATGAGGAGGAGGTGGAGAAAAGAAGGTGTGGAGAGGAGGAGGAGGTGATGAAGAGGGTGTAATTATGATGATGAGGAGGAGGAGAACAAGAAGGTGTGGAGAGGAGGAGGAGGTGATGAAGAGGGTGTAATGATGATGATGATGAGGAGGAGAACAAGAAGGTGTGGTGTGGGAGGAGGAGGTGATGAAGAGGGTGTAATGATGATGATGATGAGGAGGAGAACAAGAAGGTGTGGTGTGGGAGGAGGAGGTGATGAAGAGGGTGTAATGATGATGATGAGGAGGAGGAGAACAAGAAGGTGTGGTGTGGGAGGAGGAGGTGATGAAGAGGGTGTAATGATGATGATGAGGAGGAGGAGAACAAGAAGGTGTGGTGTGGGAGGAGGAGGTGATGAAGAGGGTGTAATTATGATGAGGAGGAGGTGGAGAAGAAGAAGGTGTGGAGAGGAGGAGGAGGTGATGAGGAGAGTGTAATTATGATGATGAGGAGGAGGAGAAGAAGAAGGTGTGGAGAGGAGGAGGTGATGAAGAGGGTGTAATTATGATGATGAGGAGGAGGAGGAGAAGAAGAAGGTGTGGAGAGGAGGAGGTGATGAAGAGGGTGTAATTATGATGAGGAGGAGGAGGAGAAGAAGAAGGTGTGGAGAGGAGGAGAAGTTGATGAAGAAGGTGTAACGATGATGAGGAAGATCTGATTACCAGGTGGTTGTCATGGTGGTCATCATAACACCTTTTGGATCCATGTCACTAGGATGCCCACATCCTCACTGCCAGGCCCCATGGAGAGGGAAGGAGTCTGACATTCTGGTATTAACATGACAGCACACACACACACACACACACACACACACACACACACACACACACACACACACACACACACACACACACACACACACACACACACACACACACACACACACACACACACACACCTTATCATAGCAGAGCGATAAAAGCAGCTCTAATTAGCTGTTATGTCCTCAGGAATGCAGTGAAGGAAGGATGAGAGATGAGAGACTAACAAGGCATCACTGTGAGGAGGAGTGGAGAAAAATCACATCTCTGTTCTTCTGTGCTGACAATGTGAGGAGGAGTGGAGAAAATCACATCTCTGTTCTTCTCTGCTGACAATGTGAGGAGGAGTGGAGAAAATCACATCTCTGTTCTTCTCTGCTGACAATGTGAGGAGGAGTAGAGAAAATCACATCTCTGTTCTTCTCTGCTGACAATGTGAGGAGGAGTGGAGAAAATCACATCTCTGTCTGTCTTACTCTTTCTTCTCTGCTGACAATGTGAGGAGGAGTGGAGAAAATCACATCTGTTCTTCTCTGCTGCCAATGTGAGGAGGAGTGGAGAAAATCACATCTCTGTTCTTCTCTGCTGCCAATGTGAGGAGGAGTGGAGAAAATCACATCTCTGTCTGTCTTACTCTTTCTTCTCTGCTGACAATGTGAGGAGGAGTGGAGAAAATCACATCTGTTCTTCTCTGCTGCCAATGTGAGGAGGAGTGGAGAAAATCACATCTCTGTTCTTCTCTGCTGCCAATGTGAGGAGGAGTGGAGAAAATCACATCTCTGTCTGTCTTACTCTTTCTTCTCTGCTGACAATGTGCTGCTTTTTGCTGTTCAGCTTACAGTACTTGACCATTTTCTAGGGAACTTATTCAGAGATATTAGAGGAGAATACAACAGAGGATACCATTGAGGTCAAAACACGTCAGCCTACTTCAATATTCAAAGAGCACCTATACATTTAAAAATGAATTTGTTGTTTCATTTTTTGGGGGAGATGCCATCACCCTTTCTTTTTTTGAAAGATGAGGATATATTGGTTTATTCTTTCAGTGGAATTGAGTGAGTCTGTGACAGTGACAGAGATTACATTTTTAGTAATGCATATTGAATGGAACAGCCTCTGGTGCTGTGTTGCATGTTCTAGTGCTGCCAAACTAGAGCTGCCATGTCCAGGGTGAAACAAAAGGCTCGGGGCTGTGCTGCTGAGAAGAAGCAGAGGGAGACTGAGGAGGAGAGAATGTGGGAGAAGAGAAGCCGAGTAGCAGAAGGGCGTTTTTCCATTCTCCATTTGTTGGAGAATATTCTTAGATAGTGATCGACTTGCTTTTAATCCTTTTTTAACGAAGTCACTTTGACTTGGGAGAGAGATTGTGAATGGTTCATTTGTCAAAAGAGAGAGAGAGAGATAGAGAGGTTGTTGGGAATTTGTCATGCACTTGTCTTTTCCTGGCAGGGGTATAGCCGAATGTCATTATTGACTCTTTGATTTCCTTGTCTATTATTAAACCTTCTCAAGTTCTCAGTCAGCTCATGTCATCACCTCCTTCACAACACTTTTCCTACTTCTACAGAAAACAACACTTCAAATCAGGCAGTGCTATAATTGAACTTTTTCCAATTATAAATCAATTAATGATTCCTTGATTATACAGTCGTTATTCTGTATGAGGACACCAATATTGGATTACAATTGAATTCTGGATTTTACGGGGATTTTTCTGCTGTTATAATCCATGGACATGCAGCCTAAGATGTTTTTGGGGACACCGTAGTCCTCTAACAATGTCGGGATGTATGGGAGAGAGTCTCAGTCTTAAATCGTTTTCCACACACAGTCTGTGCCTGTATTTAGTTTTCATGCTAGTGAGGGCCGAGAATCCAATCTCACATAGGTACGTGGTTGCAAAGGGCATCAGTGTTTTAACAGTGCGATTTGCCAAGGCAGGACACTCTGAGCGCAGCCCTATCCAGAAATCTGGCAGTGGCTTCTGATTAAATTCAATTTTCACAGAACCGCTTGTTGCAATTTCGATGAGGCTCTCTTGTTCAGATATCGGTAAGTGGACTGGAGGCAGGGCATAAAAGGGATAACGAATCCAGTTGTTTGTGTCATCCGTTTCGGGAAAGTACCTGCATAATTGCTCACCCAACTCACTCAGGTGCTTCACTATATCACATTTTAATTGTTCCGTAAGCTTTTCAACGTGACGGTGCCAAGATGAAAACGTGCAGCGGTTGTGAGATATGAACATGAGACTCACATGCTTTTGAAAATATAGATTGCTATTATTTTCTATGGGTATCATTATGAAGATAAGACCCTACGCCTGCTCCCTAACAAAGATGAAGATAAGACTGCTCCCTAACAAAGATGAAGATAAGACTGCTCCCTAACAAAGATGAGGTTAAGACTGCTCCCTAACAAAGATGAAGATAAGACTGCTCCCTAACAAAGATGAAGATAAGACTGCTCCCTAACAAAGAGGGGTGAGGGTAGGAAAGAGATTGAAGGTGGACAAAAAGAATCATGGCCTCCGTTTGAAAACATCCCTTTTCAGCGGTTCCACACACGTTCCTGTGACGCAAGTTCCGTGTGGAAAAATATTTGTTGTATTTTATTTTGTAATAGTCCATTATATTCTTACTATAATATTTACGTGTGTTGACTGCGATCGGGTAGTTGTGTCTTGTCTGTTTAATGAACAAAATAACCAACTATTGCTTTAATTTGGATGGCACAGCCAGGCTGCACAGACCCATAACATAGGCCTAATTAAACTCAAAACATGCTGTTCTGTTGTTTACAAAATACATTTTTATTAGTCTTATAATATTTCTCAGGACCTGTCTAAATGAATTAAGAATGGATTTATTTTTAATGGTGTATCTCCTTAATGGACTATTTACAGTGCCTTGCGAAAGTATTCGGCCCCCTTGAACTTTGCGACCTTTTGCCACATTTCAGGCTTCAAACATAAAGATATAAAACTGTATTTTTTTGTGAAGAATCAACAACAAGTGGGACACAATCATGAAGTGGAACGACATTTATTGGATATTTCAAACTTTTTTAACAAATAAAAAACTGAAAAATTGGGCGTGCAAAATTATTCAAGGGGGCCGAATACTTTCGCAAGGCACTGTAAATAGACGCCCACCCACATCTCTACACACCACGACTACCACTCATCTCCGGCCTGCTGGCATACAGGGAGGTATATAAGGCAAAATACCATAAATCCTATGTGAACACATTATAAGGCACTGGACCCTGCGATGTTGACAAAGCACTTGGTACACCAAAATGTCAGTCGGAACCAGTCCAGAACCGCTCAAAGTCCCCTAAATAGGGATAGGATTGAATTAAACAGCAAAACATTCTCTCAACTCCATGGATACGTTTGTAGAATTGCAAGAAATTAGCAAAAAATAAAAAATAAAATGTGTCTACACCGCCAAGATGGGGTTCCTAAAAAGGTTTTCTAAAATTCTGTAGCGTCCACCACCTATGACCCTTTTTGATGCAGAAAAAACCCTGGATTACATCATATGATCGTCATCATCGTTGTCCTACATGTAAGACAGTGTTACCCAATCCGACAACAGGTGGGTCTAATCTTGAATGCTGATTGGTTAAAACCACGTTCCAGCCGGTATCTATTCCACAAATTACCGGCAAAGGATGTTACATTGAAATGCCAATTTACTCTGTTCCATCAGACTGTGCAATCTACTGTCTCATCAGCCCAGCCAGGCAATTTAGAAACTTGATCTCCACTGTAAAAAGCATCCAGACATTTTCTCCAAATTTTTTTGTTAGACTAGCATTTGGTTTTGAACAACAGAGATTTTGTATTGACCTTGCTGTCTGTCTTGCCTACATTGGCAATACTGTTTCAATATTGAAATTCGATCTCCAGCTGTCTGATAGTAATGGACGAGACAGACAGTCTGGCAGCTTTTCTCAGCCAGTTTGCTGTCATTCCAGATTCAGTTTGAAGTGATTGTGTTAGCTGTGTTGTTGGCTAGCTCCTCTGAACAACAGTGTCCTGACGAGAGAGCACATTTTCTATGCCAGGAGAACCTGTGCCTCATTAGCTCAAAGTTATGGATGTACCCCCCCCCCCCCCCCCCCTCCCCCCAAATCACTATAAAACAGATTAAACAAACACAAATGCAGCTACTTTGTTGTTATTCTGGCTGCACTGTTTGACGTGACTGTGTTAGCAAAGTTGGCTAGCTAGCAAGCAAGGGATAAGAACGTTGCCAGACATCATGGTAACGGAACATTGAGAACCAACGACTGGATCACGTCCATAGATTTAGGACAAAAAAGCCTTAACGACTGGGTCGGGTCTCTGGCAAGCGAACCAATAGAACGAACGACCAGCCGGCTTGGGTAACAACCCTAGATTTGTGTCGGGACTATATCTAGTGGAAGGATGAAATAATATGAATAAATTCATTAACAAAACATGTTTAATGAAAATATGTCAATCGTTATTTGAATATGTTGGTAACCCGTTGTATAAAAGATGATAACGCCCTCGAAGACGATATGTTGGTAACCCGTTGTTTGACTTCGTCTCAGGCCTAACAACACGCATGCCAATATATCCTCCAAACACCGGCTTCTCTGGCATTGTCACTTAAATAATGCATCAATCTCAACCACACCTGTAAAATCTACCCAGGCCTATAGAGCTCAAAAGAGAGTAGTTGAAATGCCACTCCAACCACCTCTCACTATCTACATTATACTGTGCCCACATGGACATAGTTATGCAAGAGGAAACAATACCCAGTGTGGATAATTTTGATAAGAAACAATCTGTATTGTTATTAAACCATCAGGTTGTTATGGGAACCATGTGCGTTATCTACACTAGACCGTGTGTGTGTGTGTGTGTGTGTGTGTGTGTGTCTTAATCACACACTAGACACTCCCTGGTTGCTGTTTGAGCTGCTATCCGTTTGTATCCATTAGTAGGGTTTCTTAGGAACAATACTCACTAGTGTTCAGTTCAAGTTCTTATCACTACACTTTTTTCATATCAAATCAATCGACCAATTCATTTATTTTATTTATTTAACCTTTATTTAACTAGGCAAGTCAGTTAAGAACAAATTCTTATTTACAATGACGGCCTACCAAAAGGCAAAAGGCCTCCTGCGGGGACGGGGGCCTGGGATTAAAAAATAAATAAATAGCATATAAATACAGGACAAAACACACATCACAATAAGAGAGACAACACAACACTACACGAAGAGAGACCTAAGACAACAACATAGCAAGCCAGAAACACACGACAACACAGCATGGTAGCAACACAACATGACAACAACATGGTAGCAATACAACATGGTAGCAGCACAAAACATGGTACAAACATTATTGGGCACAGACAACAGCACAAAACATGGTACGAACATTATTGGGCACAGACAACAGCACAACGGGCAAGAAGGTAGAGACAACAATACATCACGCAAAGCAGCCACAACTGTCAGTAAGAGTGTCCATGATTGAGTCTTTGAATGGAGAGATTGAGTGTTTGTTGCAGTTTGAGTGTTTGTTGCAGCTTGTTCCCGTCGCTAGCTGCAGCAAACTGAAAAGAGGAGCAACCCAGGGATGTGTGTGCTTTGGGGACCTTTAACAGAATGTTACTGGCAGAACGGGTGTTGGATGTGGAGGATGAGAGCTGCAGTAGATATTTCAGATAGGGGGGAGTGAGGCCTAAGAGTGTTTTATAAATAAGCATCAACCAGTGAGTCTTGTGACGGTTATACAGAGATGACCAATTTACAGAGGAGTATAGAGTGCAGTGATGTGTCCTATAAGGAACATTGGTGGCAAATCTGATGGCAGAATGGTAAAGAACATCTAGCTGCTCGACAGCACCCTTACCTGCTGATCTATAAATTACGTCTCCGTAATCTAGCATGGGTAGGATGGTCATCTGAATCAGAGTTAGTTTGGCAGCTGGGGTGAAAGAGGAGTGATTACGATAGAGGAAACCAAGTCTAGATTTAACTTTAGCCTGCATCTTTGATATGTGCTGAGAGAAGGACAGTGTACCTCAAGCTCTGAACCCTCAGAGGTAGTAATCACACCTGTGGGGAGAGGGACAATTCTTACCAAACCACATGACCTTTGTTTTGGAGGTGTTCAGAACAAGGTTAAGGGTAGAGAAAGCTTGTTGGGCACTAAAAAAGCTTTGTTGTAGAGCATTTAACACAAAATCCGGGGAGGGGCCAGCTGAGTATAAGACTGTATCATTTGCATATACTGTAAATGGATGAGAGAGCTTCCTACTGCCTGAGCTATGTTGTTGATGTAAATTGAGAAGAGCGTGGGGCCTAGGATCGAGCCTTGGGGCTGCTCCCTTGGTGACAGGCAGTGGCTGAGACAGCAGATTTTTTGACTTTATACACTGCACTCTTTGAGAGAGGTAGTTAGCAAACCAGGCCAAAGACCTCTCAGAGACACCAATACTTCTTAGCCTGCCTACAAGAATGGAATGGTCTACCGTATCAAAAGCTTTGGCCAAGTCAATAAAAATAGCAGCACAACTTTGCTTAGAATCGAGGGCAATGGCGACATCATTGTGGACCTTTAAGTTTGCAGGCCAACAGGTTGAAGCCCAACAGATCTGCATTCTGTTTAAAGCTAGAGCAGCATACATTATTTTCAGACATTTATATCTGAACTGATTTGTCCACCATACTCTGTACATTACATATACGTTACACATTAGTCTTTTAGAAGATAACAATAGAAGAGGTACAACAAGGCTAACAGTGCAGCTAATCAACAAAGCCTGCAGCCATAGACATGGTAATGTGAGTCCCTGTCTGACTATCTTCATTTTTATCATTGCCCAGGCCATTAGCTCACCCCAATACACTGACACACAATCTCTCTCTCTCTGTCTCTTTTTCTCTCTCTCTGTCTCTTTCTCTGTCTCCTCTCTCTCTGTCTCTCTCTCTCTCTGTCTCTTTCTCTGTCTCCTCTCTCTCTGTCTCTCTCTCTCTGTCTCTTAATCTCTCTCTCTCTCTCTGTCTCTTTCTTTCTCTCTCTCTCTCTGTCTCTTTCTCTGTCTCTTCTCTCTCTGTCTCTTTCTCTCTTCCTCTCTCTATCTCTCTCTGTCTCTTTCTCTCTTTCTCTGTCTCCTCTCTCTCTGTCTCTTTCTCTTTCTCCCTCTCTCTGTCTCTCTCCCTCTCTTTCTTTCTCTCTCTCTTTCTTTCTCTCTCTCTCTCTGTCATTCTCTCTCTCTCTTCCTCTCTCTCCCTCTCTCTGTCTTTTTCACTCTTTCTCTGTCTCCTCTCTCTCTGTCTCTCAATTAAATTAAATTCAATTCAAGGGGCTTTATTGGCATGGGAAACAAGTGTTAACATTGCCAAAGCAAGTGAGGTAGATAATATATGAGTGAAATAACCAATAAAAATTAACAGTAAACATTACACATACAGAAGTTTCAAAAGAATAAAGACATTACAAATGTCATATATATATATATATATATATATATATATATATATATATATATATATATATACAGTGTTGTAACAATGTACAAATGGTTAAAGTACACAAGGGAAAATAAATAAGCATAAATATGGGCTGTATTTACAATGGTGTTTGTTCTTCACTGGTTGCCCTTTTCTTGTGGCAACAGGTCACATATTGCTGCTGTGATGGCACACTGTGGAATTTCCCCCAGTAGATATGGGAGTTTATCAAAATTGGGTTTGTTTTCGAATTCTTTGTGGATCTGTGTAATCTGAGAGAAATATGTCTCTCTAATATGGTCATACGTTGGGCAGGAGGTTAGGAAGTGCAGCTCAGTTTCCACCTCATTTTGTGGGCAGTGAGCACATAGCCCGTCTTCTCTTGAGAGCCATGTCTGCCTACGGCGGCCTTTCTCAATAGCAAGGCTATGCTCACTGAGTCTGTACATAGTCAAAGCTTTCCTTAAGTTTGGGTCAGTCACAGTGGTCAGGTATTCTGCCACGGTGTACTCTCTGTTTAGGGCCAAATAGCATTCTAGTTTGCTCTGTTTTTTGTAAATTCTTTCCAATGTGTCAAGTAATTATCTTTTTGTTTTCTCATGATTTGGTTGGGTCTAATTGTGTTGCTGTCCTGGGGCTCTGTTCACAAACACAAACACACCCCACAGAGCCCCAGGACCAGCTTGCTTAGGGGACTCTTCTCCAGGTTCATCTCTCTGTAGGTGATGGCTTTGTTATGGAATGTTTGGGAATCGCTTCCTTTTAGGTGGTTGTAGAATTTAACAGCTCTTTTCTGGATTTTGATAATTAGCGGGCATCGGCCTAATTCTGCTCTGCATGCATTATTTGGTGTTCTACGTTGTACACAGAGGATATTTTTGCAGAATTCTGCATGCAGTCTCTCTCTCTCTGTCTCTATCTCCCTCTTTCTCCCTCACTCTCTCACTCACACACCACCTCAGCATTCACAGCGTGTGTGTGTGTGTGTGTGTGTGTGTGTGTGTGTGTGTGTGTGTGTGTGTGTGTGTGTGTGTGTGTGTGTGTGTGTGCATGCGTGCGTGCGTGCGTGCGTGTGTGTGTGTGTGAAGCTACACGGCCAGATCTGCAGTCTTAATGAGACTGACAGAAGTCAATGTGATACCAATGAGCCTACTTCTTCTTAGCAGTCAGACATGCAAGCCAGCAAACTGGGAAAAAGCCAACAGAAAAATCCTGTCGGGAAGTGAGCTAGCAACTGGAGGGTTTCTGGTATCAAAAAATCCTAGATGCTATTGCCTGCTGTTGTGCCCTTGAGCAATGCACTTAACTCCCCACAACAACAGCCCCCCCCCCCCCCCCCCCCCCCCCCCCCCCCGGTAGCTGTGGGGCAGCACCTTGCAACTCTCCAGGGAGGATACGAGGGGGTTGAAACCAAAATTATTTTCGAATTGCTTAGTTCTGAACCATTATTATTATTTTTTCTGTTCCGACCTGCAAAATCAAGTCCTGAACCGGTTTGAAACAAAGAAAAGTACCGGTTTATATTTTATATATTTTATATATCATATATTTCCTTTCTGTTTCTTTTTAAACCTATGAAATTGTTTTTTTTTACATTCTATTTAGCTCAACGTGAATAAATCATTTCACCATTTCATGCAGTGCGGATAGAGCAGTTTGCTATGGAGTGGGCAATCTATAGCTCAGTGAGTTGTTCACATGCATGACGGAAAGATGGTGCGAGATGCAACTGGAACTTTGCAGGTGGGGAGAGAGAGCGAGAGAGGGTGGAGGAGGAGGCTTGGCTTTAAGCGCTTGGTATTTTGCAGGTTGGGGAGAGAGAGCGAGAGAGGGTGGAGGAGGAGGCTTGGCTTTAAGCGCTTGGTATTTTGCAGGTTGGGGAGAGAGAGAGAGCGAGAGAGGGTGGAGGAGGAGGCTTGGCTTTAAGCGCTTGGTATTTTGCAGGTTGGGGAGAGAGAGCGAGAGAGGGTGGAGGAGGAGGCTTGGCTTTAAGCGCTTGGTATTTTGCAGGTGGGGAGAGAGAGCGAGAGAGGGTGGAGGAGGAGGCTTGGCTTTAAGCGCTTGGTATTTTGCAGGTTGGGGAGAGAGAGCGAGAGAGGGTGGAGGAGGAGGCTTGGCTTTAAGCGCTTGGTATTTTGCAGGTGGGGAGAGAGAGCGAGAGAGGGTGGAGGAGGAGGCTTGGCTTTAAGCGCTTGGTATTTTGTAGGTTGGGGAGAGAGAGCGAGAGAGGGTGGAGGAGGAGGCTTGGCTTTAAGCGCTTGGTATTTTGCAGGTGGGGAGAGAGAGCGAGAGAGGGTGGAGGAGGCTTGGCTTTAAGCGCTTGGTATTTTGCAGGTGGGGAGAGAGAGCGAGAGAGGGTGGAGGAGGAGGCTTGGCTTTAAGCGCTTGGTATTTTGCAGGTGGGGAGAGAGAGCGAGAGAGGGTGGAGGAGGAGGCTTGGCTTTAAGCGCTTGGTATTTTGCAGGTGGGGAGAGAGAGCGAGAGAGGGTGGAGGAGGCTTGGCTTTAAGCGCTTGGTATTTTGCAGGTGGGGAGAGAGAGCGAGAGAGGGTGGAGGAGGAGGCTTGGCTTTAAGCGCTTGGTATTTTGCAGGTGGGGAGAGAGAGCGAGAGAGGGTGGAGGAGGAGGCTTGGCTTTAAGCGCTTGGTATTTTGCAGGTGGGGAGAGAGAGCGAGAGAGGGTGGAGGAGGAGGCTTGGTTTAAGCGCTTGGTATTTTGTGATGGCGTGTATTATCTGAATTAGACCCACTGAATTATACCTACGGAGGAGCGGCTTCTATGGAGGAACTTAGAATGTCTTTAAACTTCAGAGTTGGCATAACGTTGGACCAGAGAAGCTAGCTAGCTAACAAGCTTGCTTGTGCAGAGCAGTACCAGAATTAAAAACACGTCTTACCTTTTTGTAGTTAATAAATCAAATGTGAAATGTGATAACTATAGTATCCCTAACTAGCATTGAAGGTATTGGAGTGGCCATCACAAAGCCCTGACCTCAATCCCATAGAACATTTGTGGGCAGAACTGAAAAGGCATGTGCGAGCAAAGAGGCCTACAAACCTGACTCAGTTAAACCAGCTCTGTCAGGAGGAATGGGCCAAAATTCACCCAACTTATTGTAGGAAGCTTGTGGAAGGCTACCCGAAACATTTGACCCAAGTTAAACAATTTAAAGGCAATGCTACCAAATACTAATTGAGTGTATGTAAACTTCTGACTCACTGGGAATGTGATAAAATAAATAAAAGCTGAAATAAATCATTCTCTCTCTAATATTATTCTGACATTTCACATTCTTAAAATAAAGTGGTGATCCTAACTGACCTAAAATAGGGAATTTGTATTAGGATTAAATGACAGGAATTTTGAAAAACTGAGTTGGCTAAGGTGTATGCTAAGGTGTTGTAAACTTCCAACTTCAACTGTACTTACTGGCAAAGATGTTCAGCTGTCAGGCAGACTCTGGAAGAAGATTCTGATTGACAGAGGGAGGGCTTTGAATAGGCGCTTTGTTGCATTTGTTTGTGGAACAGAATATTTTTTGCCTGGAACATAAAACAACGTTATTAAACAGTTCTGTTCCGGAACGGTATTGTTCACTTTCGTTCCCGGTTGTGATTATGTTCCTTGAAAAATGCCATTATTTTACAGTTTTCAGTTCTGTTCCCTGAACTGGTACCAACCCCTGGTATGTATGTACAGTGTGTGTGTGTGTGTGTGTGTGTGTGTGTGTGTGTGTGTGTGTGTGTGTGTGTGTGTGTGTGTGTGTGTGTGTGTGTGTGTGTGTGTGTGTTATATGTGTGTATACATGCAGCATGTGTGTGTATGTACGTATGTGTGTCTTTCAGAGGGGTTGTGTTAAAAGCGAACCTTGTGTGCAATCGACCAATAAAGGTATCTTAAGCTATTGTGTTGCCTACTGAATGAAGAATCACTGCAGTCTGTCTCTGTTCAGCGCACAGTTTGGAGGTTACATTAGTACTGTACTGCATGAGGATATTGAGAGGTAGTCAATTTTTAGAAACCATGAATCACCGTCATCGCTTCAAATGAAAATAAAAAAATTATCTTGGAACGCAGTGCTTGGAGGGAGGGAGGGAGGGAGGGAAGAGGGGAGGAGAGGGAGGGAGGGAGGGAGGGAGGGAGGGGAGGAGGGAGGGGAGGAGAGGGGGGTGAAATAGAAGGCATAGAATGAGGATGTCTCTTTTCTTTATGTTGAAAAGCTGTATTAAATACAGGTTTAACATGTCCGCTACCATGATTCTCTTGTTTGTGGTGCAGGGAGTTACAGCCCTTGTTGTCAACGTTTCAGTAATTGTTAACGCTTTTAAAAGACCAAGTGAGATTTACAGAAACATTTGTGTGATTCTTACTTTGTCTTGCAGCTATAGGTGGAGAACTAACTCCTTGTGTTACGGTATAGGAGAACTAACTCTTTGTGTTACGGTATAGGAGAACTAACTCTTTGTGTTACGGTATAGGAGACTAACTCCTTGTGTTACGGTATAGGTGACTAACTCCTTGATTTACGGTATAGAAGAATAACTCCTTGTGTTACGGTAGAGGTGACTAACTCCTTGTGTTACGGTAGAGGTGACTAACTCCTTGTGTTACGGTAGAGGTGACTAACTCATTGTGTTACGGTAGAGGTGACTAACTCCTTGTGTTACGGTAGAGGTGACTAACTCCTTGTGTTATGGTAGAGGTGACTAACTCCTTGTGTTATGGTAGAGGTGACTAACTCCTTGTGTTACGGTATAGGAGACTAACTCCTTGTGTTACGGTATAGGTGACTAACTCCTTGATTTACGGTATAGAAGAATAACTCCTTGTGTTACGGTAGAGGTGACTAACTCCTTGTGTTACGGTAGAGGTGACTAACTCCTTGTGTTACGGTAGAGGTGACTAACTCATTGTGTTACGGTAGAGGTGACTAACTCCTTGTGTTACGGTAGAGGTGACTAACTCCTTGTGTTATGGTAGAGGTGACTAACTCCTTGTGTTATGGTAGAGGTGACTAACTCCTTGTGTTACGGTATAGGTGACTAACTCCTTGTGTTACGGTATAGGAGACTAACTCCTTGTGTTACGGTGCAGGTGACTAACTCCTTGTGCTACTGTAGAGGAGACTAACTCCTTGTGTCACGGTAGAGGTGACTAACTCCTTGTGTTACAGTAGAGGTGACTAACTCCTTGTCTTACAGTATAGGAGACTAACTCCTTGTGTTGTGGTATAGGAGACTATCTCCTTGTGTTACGGTAGAGGTGACTAACTCCTTGTGTTATGGTATAGGAGACTAACTCCTTGTGTTACAGTATAGGTGACTAACTCCTTGTGTTACAGTATAGGTGACTAACTCCTTGTGTTACAGTATAGGAGACTATCTCATTGTGTTGTGGTATAGGTGACTAACTCCTTGTGTTATGGTATAGGAGACTAACGCCTTGTGTTACAGTATAGGAGACTAACTCCCTGTATTATGGTATAGGTGACTAACTCCTTGTGTTACGGTATTGGTGACTAACTCCTTGTGTTACGGTAGAGGAGACTAACTCCTTGTGTTACGGTAGAGGAGACTAACTCCTTGTGTTACGGTATAGGTGACTAACTCCTTGTGTTACAGTATAGGAGACTAACTCCTTGTGTTGTGGTATAGGTGACTAACTCCTTGTGTTATGGTATAGGAGACTAATTCCTTGTGTTACAGTATAGGAGACTAACTCCCTGTATTATGGTATAGGTGACTAACTCCTTGTGTTACAGTATAGGAGACTAACTCCTTGTGTTACGGTAGAGGAGACTAACTCCTTGTGTTACAGTATAGGAGACTAACTCCTTGTGTTATGGTATAGGTGACTAACTCCTTGTGTTACGGTATTGGTGACTAACTTCTTGTGTTACGGTAGAGGAGACTAACTCCTTGTGTTACGGTAGAGGAGACTAACTCCTTGTGTTACGGTATAGGTGACTAACTCCTTGTGTTATGGTATAGGTGACTAACTCCTTGTGTTATGGTATAGGTAACTCACTCCTTGTGTTATGGTATAGGTGACTAACTCCTTGTGTTATGGTATAGGTGACTAACTCCTTGTGTTACGATAGAGGAGACTAACTCCTTGTGTTACGGTATAGGTGACTAACTCCTTGTGTTATGGTATAGGTGACTAACTCCTTGTGTTATGGTATAGGTGACTAACTCCTTGTGTTATGGTATAGGTGACTAACTCCTTGTGTTATGGTATAGGTGACTAACTCCTTGTGTTACGGTAGAGGAGACTAACTCCCTAACCGCCTGGTTTCTCTCTGTTTCTACAGCTACAAGCGTGTGGTGACAAAGCAGCGAGCGGCCATGGCGGTAGTGGTGTGTTGGACTGTGGCCTTCATCGTGGGCTTGACCCCCATGCTGGGCTGGAACAACCTCTGGAGGTAGGTAGCTATGTATTTTAAATTAGTTTTGTGTTGTTTGTTTATTGCAGTTTGACATTGGTTGTGTCCGAAATAGGTTACTTTTGAACAGGGGGTGGGGTTGGGGGGGCATTTCAGGCTCCCAAACGTAGTAGTAATAAGAATTGTCTAATAATTCAGCGCTTCTAATTCTGATATTGATACTGTGTATCTATAATATACACAATTAGAAGTGCATAACGTCCCGTCCCCCCCCTCCATCCCTGCAGGCTGCAGCAGAACGGTTCCCTGAACGAGGATCTCATCATCACCTGTCAGTTTGAGAACGTAATCAGCATGGACTACATGGTCTACTTCAACTTCTTCGGCTGGGTAGTATAACATCTCTCTTTATGTAGTATATCAGCTGGGTAGTATAACATCTCTCTTGATGTAGTATATCAGCTGGGTATTATAACATCTCTCTATAAGTAGTATATCAGCTGGGTATTATAACATCTCTCTTGATGTAGTATATCAGCTGGGTATTATAACATCTCTCTATAAGTAGTATATCAGCTGGGTATTATAACATCTCTCTTTATGTAGTATATCAGCTGGGTATTATAACATCTCTCTTTATGTAGTATATCAGCTTGGTAGTATAACATCTCTCTTTATGTAGTATATCAGCTGGGTATTATAACATCTCTCTTTATGTAGTATATCAGCTGGGTATTATAACATCTCTCTATACGTAGTATATCAGCTGGGTATTATAACATCTCTCTTCTATATGTAGTATATCAGCTGGGTATTATAACATCTCTCTTTATGTAGAATATCAGCTGGGTATTATAACATCTCTCTATATGTAGTATATCAGCTGGGTATTATAACATCTCTCTTCTATATGTAGTATATCAGCTGGGTATTATAACATCTCTCTTTATGTAGTATATCAGCTGGGTAGTATAACATCTCTCTTTATGTAGTATATCAGCTGGGTAGTATAACATCTCTCTATACGTAGTATATCAGCTGGGTAGTATAACATCTCTCTTTATGTAGTATATCAGCTGGGTATTATAACATCTCTCTTTATGTAGTATATCAGCTGGGTATTATAACATCTCTCTATACGTAGTATATCAGCTGGGTAGTATAACATCTCTCTTCATGTAGTATATCAGCTGGGTATTATAACATCTCTCTATATGTAGTATATCAGCTGGGTATTATAACATCTCTCTTCATGTAGTATATCAGCTGGGTATTATAACATCTCTCTATAAGTAGTATATCAGCTGGGTATTATAACATCTCTCTATACGTAGTATATCAGCTGGGTAGTATAACATCTCTCTTCATGTAGTATATCAGCTGGGTAGTATAACATCTCTCTATACGTAGTATATCAGCTGGGTATTATAACATCTCTCTATATGTAGTATATCAGCTGGGTATTATAACATCTCTCTATACGTAGTATATCAGCTGGGTAGTATAACATCTCTCTTCATGTAGTATATCAGCTGGGTAGTATAACATCTCTCTATACGTAGTATATCAGCTGGGTATTATAACATCTCTCTATATGTAGTATATCAGCTGGGTATTATAACATCTCTCTTCATGTAGTATATCAGCTGGGTAGTATAACATCTCTCTATACGTAGTATATCAGCTGGGTATTATAACATCTCTCTATATGTAGTATATCAGATGGGTATTATAACATCTCTCTATATGTAGTATATCAGATGGGTATTATAACATCTCTCTATACGTAGTATATCAGCTGGGTAGTATAACATCTCTCTATATGTAGTATATCAGCTGGGTATTATAACATCTCTCTATACGTAGTATATCAGCTGGGTATTATAACATCTCTCTATATGTAGTATATCAGATGGGTATTATAACATCTCTCTATACGTAGTATATCAGCTGGGTATTATAACATCTCTATACGTAGTATATCAGATGGGTATTATAACATCTCTCTATATGTAGTATATCAGATGGGTATTATAACATCTCTCTATATGTAGTATATCAGATGGGTATTATAACATCTCTCTATACGTAGTATATCAGCTGGGTATTATAACATCTCTCTATATGTAGTATATCAGCTGGGTATTATAACATCTCTCTTCTATATGTAGTATATCAGCTGGGTATTATAACATCTCTCTATACGTAGTATATCAGATGGGTATTATAACATCTCTCTTCTATATGTAGTATATCAGCTGGGTATTATAACATCTCTCTTTATGTAGAATATCAGCTGGGTATTATAACATCTCTCTTTATGTAGTATATCAGCTGGGTATTATAACATCTCTCTATACGTAGTATATCAGCTGGGTAGTATAACATCTCTCTTTATGTAGTATATCAGCTGGGTATTATAACATCTCTCTATACGTAGTATATCAGCTGGGTATTGTAACATCTCTCTATACGTAGTATATCAGCTGGGTATTATAACATCTCTCTTTATGTAGTATATCAGCTGGGTATTGTAACATCTCTCTATACGTAGTATATCAGCTGGGTATTATAACATCTCTCTATACGTAGTATATCAGCTGGGTATTATAACATCTCTCTATACGTAGTATATCAGATGGGTATTATAACATCTCTCTATATGTAGTATATCAGCTGGGTATTATAACATCTCTCTATACGTAGTATATCAGCTGGGTAGTATAACATCTCTCTTCATGTAGTATATCAGCTGGGTAGTATAACATCTCTCTATACGTAGTATATCAGCTGGGTATTATAACATCTCTCTATATGTAGTATATCAGATGGGTATTATAACATCTCTCTATATGCAGTATATCAGATGGGTAGTATAACATCTCTATATATGTAGTATATCAGCTGGGTATTATAACATCTCTCTATAAGTAGTATATCAGCTGGGTATTATAACATCTCTCTATATGTAGTATATCAGCTGGGTATTATAACATCTCTCTTCATGTAGTATATCAGCTGGGTAGTATAACATCTCTCTATACGTAGTATATCAGCTGGGTATTATAACATCTCTCTATATGTAGTATATCAGATGGGTATTATAACATCTCTCTATATGTAGTATATCAGATGGGTATTATAACATCTCTCTATACGTAGTATATCAGCTGGGTAGTATAACATCTCTCTATATGTAGTATATCAGATGGGTAGTATAACATCTCTATATATGTAGTATATCAGCTGGGTATTATAACATCTCTCTATAAGTAGTATATCAGCTGGGTATTATAACATCTCTCTATATGTAGTATATCAGATGGGTATTATAACATCTCTCTATACGTAGTATATCAGCTGGGTATTATAACATCTCTCTATATGTAGTATATCAGCTGGGTATTATAACATCTCTCTATATGTAGTATATCAGCTGGGTATTATAACATCTCTCTATACGTAGTATATCAGCTGGGTAGTATAACATCTCTCTATATGTAGTATATCAGCTGGGTATTATAACATCTCTCTATATGTAGTATATCAGCTGGGTATTATAACATCTCTCTATACGTAGTATATCAGCTGGGTATTATAACATCTCTCTTTATGTAGTATATCAGCTGGGTATTATAACATCTCTCTATACGTAGTATATCAGCTGGGTATTATAACATCTCTCTTCATGTAGTATATCAGCTGGGTATTATAACATCTCTCTATATGTAGTATATCAGCTGGGTAGTATAACATCTCTCTATATGTAGTATATCAGCTGGGTATTATAACATCTCTCTATATGTAGTATATCAGCTGGGTATTATAACATCTCTCTATATGTAGTATATCAGCTGGGTATTATAACATCTCTCTATACGTAGTATATCAGCTGGGTATTATAACATCTCTCTTTATGTAGTATATCAGCTGGGTATTATAACATCTCTCTTTATGTAGTATATCAGCTGGGTATTATAACATCTCTCTATATGTAGTATATCAGCTGGGTATTATAACATCTCTCTATATGTAGTATATCAGCTGGGTATTATAACATCTCTCTTTATGTAGTATATCAGCTGGGTATTATAACATCTCTCTATATGTAGTATATCAGCTGGGTATTATAACATCTCTCTATATGTAGTATATCAGCTGGGTAATATAACATCTCTATATATGTAGTATATCAGCTGGGTAGTATAACATCTCTATATATGTAGTATATCAGCTGGGTATTATAACATCTCTCTTTATGTAGTATATCAGCTGGGTATTATAACATCTCTCTATATGTAGTATATCAGCTGGGTAGTATAACATCTCTCTTTATGTAGTATATCAGCTGGGTAGTATAACATCTCTATATATGTAGTATATCAGCTGGGTAGTATAACATCTCTATATATGTAGTATATCAGCTGGGTATTATAACATCTCTCTTTATGTAGTATATCAGCTGGGTATTATAACATCTCTCTATATGTAGTATATCAGCTGGGTATTATAACATCTCTCTATACGTAGTATATCAGCTGGGTATTATAACATCTCTCTATATGTAGTATATCAGCTGGGTATTATAACATCTCTCTATATGTAGTATATCAGCTGGGTAGTATAACATCTCTCTATACGTAGTATATCAGCTGGGTATTATAACATCTCTCTATATGTAGTATATCAGCTGGGTATTATAACATCTCTCTATATGTAGTATATCAGCTGGGTATTATAACATCTCTCTTGATGTAGTATATCAGCTGGGTATTATAACATCTCTATATATGTAGTATATCAGCTGGGTATTATAACATCTCTCTTCATGTAGTATATCAGCTGGGTATTATAACATCTCTCTATACGTAGTATATCAGCTGGGTATTATAACATCTCTCTATATGTAGTATATCAGCTGGGTATTATAACATCTCTCTATACGTAGTATATCAGCTGGGTATTATAACATCTCTCTATATGTAGTATATCAGCTGGGTATTATAACATCTCTCTTCTATATGTAGTATATCAGCTGGGTATTATAACATCTCTCTTTATGTAGTATATCAGCTGGGTATTATAACATCTCTATATATGTAGTATATCAGCTGGGTAGTATAACATCTCTCTTTATGTAGTATATCAGCTGGGTATTATAACATCTCTCTATACGTAGTATATCAGCTGGGTAGTATAACATCTCTCTATATGTAGTATATCAGCTGGGTATTATAACATCTCTCTATATGTAGTATATCAGCTGGGTAGTATAACATCTCTCTATATGTAGTATATCAGCTGGGTATTATAACATCTCTCTTTATGTAGTATATCAGCTGGGTAGTATAACATCTCTCTATACGTAGTATATCAGCTGGGTATTATAACATCTCTCTTCATGTAGTATATCAGCTGGGTATTATAACATCTCTCTATATGTAGTATATCAGCTGGGTAGTATAACATCTCTCTATATGTAGTATATCAGCTGGGTATTATAACATCTCTCTATATGTAGTATATCAGCTGGGTATTATAACATCTCTCTATATGTAGTATATCAGCTGGGTATTATAACATCTCTCTATACGTAGTATATCAGCTGGGTATTATAACATCTCTCTTTATGTAGTATATCAGCTGGGTATTATAACATCTCTCTTTATGTAGTATATCAGCTGGGTATTATAACATCTCTCTATATGTAGTATATCAGCTGGGTATTATAACATCTCTCTATATGTAGTATATCAGCTGGGTATTATAACATCTCTCTTTATGTAGTATATCAGCTGGGTATTATAACATCTCTCTATATGTAGTATATCAGCTGGGTATTATAACATCTCTCTATATGTAGTATATCAGCTGGGTAATATAACATCTCTATATATGTAGTATATCAGCTGGGTAGTATAACATCTCTATATATGTAGTATATCAGCTGGGTATTATAACATCTCTCTTTATGTAGTATATCAGCTGGGTATTATAACATCTCTCTATATGTAGTATATCAGCTGGGTAGTATAACATCTCTCTTTATGTAGTATATCAGCTGGGTAGTATAACATCTCTATATATGTAGTATATCAGCTGGGTAGTATAACATCTCTATATATGTAGTATATCAGCTGGGTATTATAACATCTCTCTTTATGTAGTATATCAGCTGGGTATTATAACATCTCTCTATATGTAGTATATCAGCTGGGTATTATAACATCTCTCTATACGTAGTATATCAGCTGGGTATTATAACATCTCTCTATATGTAGTATATCAGCTGGGTATTATAACATCTCTCTATATGTAGTATATCAGCTGGGTAGTATAACATCTCTCTATACGTAGTATATCAGCTGGGTATTATAACATCTCTCTATATGTAGTATATCAGCTGGGTATTATAACATCTCTCTATATGTAGTATATCAGCTGGGTATTATAACATCTCTCTTGATGTAGTATATCAGCTGGGTATTATAACATCTCTATATATGTAGTATATCAGCTGGGTATTATAACATCTCTCTTCATGTAGTATATCAGCTGGGTATTATAACATCTCTCTATACGTAGTATATCAGCTGGGTATTATAACATCTCTCTATATGTAGTATATCAGCTGGGTATTATAACATCTCTCTATATGTAGTATATCAGCTGGGTATTATAACATCTCTCTATACGTAGTATATCAGCTGGGTATTATAACATCTCTCTATACGTAGTATATCAGCTGGGTATTATAACATCTCTCTATATGTAGTATATCAGCTGGGTATTATAACATCTCTCTATATGTAGTATATCAGCTGGGTATTATAACATCTCTCTATACGTAGTATATCAGCTGGGTATTATAACATCTCTCTATATGTAGTATATCAGCTGGGTATTATAACATCTCTCTTCATGTAGTATATCAGCTGGGTAGTATAACATCTCTCTTTATGTAGTATATCAGCTGGGTATTATAACATCTCTCTATATGTAGTATATCAGCTGGGTAGTATAACATCTCTATATATGTAGTATATCAGCTGGGTATTATAACATCTCTATATATGTAGTATATCAGCTGGGTATTATAACATCTCTCTATATGTAGTATATCAGCTGGGTATTATAACATCTCTCTTTATGTAGTATATCAGCTGGGTAGTATAACATCTCTCTATACGTAGTATATCAGCTGGGTATTATAACATCTCTATATATGTAGTATATCAGCTGGGTATTATAACATCTCTATATATGTAGTATATCAGCTGGGTATTATAACATCTCTCTATATGTAGTATATCAGCTGGGTATTATAACATCTCTCTTTATGTAGTATATCAGCTGGGTAGTATAACATCTCTCTATACGTAGTATATCAGCTGGGTATTATAACATCTCTCTATATGTAGTATATCAGCTGGGTATTATAACATCTCTCTATATGTAGTATATCAGCTGGGTATTATAACATCTCTCTTTATGTAGAATATCAGCTGGGTATTATAACATCTCTCTTCTATATGTAGTATATCAGCTGGGTATTATAACATCTCTCTTTATGTAGTATATCAGCTGGGTATTATAACATCTCTCTATATGTAGTATATCAGCTGGGTATTATAACATCTCTCTTTATGTAGTATATCAGCTGGGTATTATAACATCTCTCTATATGTAGTATATCAGCTGGGTATTATAACATCTCTCTATATGTAGTATATCAGCTGGGTATTATAACATCTCTCTATATGTAGTATATCAGCTGGGTATTATAACATCTCTCTATATGTAGTATATCAGCTGGGTATTATAACATCTCTCTTCATGTAGTATATCAGCTGGGTATTATAACATCTCTCTTTATGTAGTATATCAGCTGGGTATTATAACATCTCTCTATATGTAGTATATCAGCTGGGTAGTATAACATCTCTCTTTATGTAGTATATCAGCTGGGTATTATAACATCTCTCTATATGTAGTATATCAGCTGGGTATTATAACATCTCTCTATATGTAGTATATCAGCTGGGTATTATAACATCTCTCTTTATGTAGAATATCAGCTGGGTATTATAACATCTCTCTTTATGTAGTATATCAGCTGGGTATTATAACATCTCTCTTTATGTAGTATATCAGCTGGGTATTATAACATCTCTCTATATGTAGTATATCAGCTGGGTAGTATAACATCTCTCTTCATGTAGTATATCAGCTGGGTATTATAACATCTCTCTTTATGTAGTATATCAGCTGGGTATTATAACATCTCTCTATATGTAGTATATCAGCTGGGTAGTATAACATCTCTCTATATGTAGTATATCAGATTGGTAGTATAACATCTCTCTATATGTAGTATATCAGCTGGGTAGTATAATATCTCTCTGTATGTAGTATATCAGCTGGGTATTATAACATCTCTCTTTATGTAGTATATCAGCTGGGTATTATAACATCTCTCTATATGTAGTATATCAGCTTGGTAGTATAACATCTCTCTATATGTAGTATATCAGCTGGGTAGTATAACATCTCTCTGTATGTAGTATATCAGCTGGGTATTATAACATCTCTCTATATGTAGTATATCAGATGGGTATTATAACATCTCTCTATATGTAGTATATCAGCTGGGTATTATAACATCTCTCTATACGTAGTATATCAGATGGGTATTATAACATCTCTATATATGTAGTATATCAGCTGGGTAGTATAACATCTCTCTTTATGTAGTATATCAGCTGGGTATTATAACATCTCTCTATATGTAGTATATCAGCTGGGTAGTATAACATCTCTCTATATGTAGTATATCAGCTGGGTATTATAACATCTCTCTTTATGTAGTATATCAGCTGGGTAGTATAACATCTCTCTATATGTAGTATATCAGCTGGGTATTATAACATCTCTCTTTATGTAGTATATCAGCTGGGTATTATAACATCTCTCTATACGTAGTATATCAGCTGGGTATTATAACATCTCTCTATACGTAGTATATCAGCTGGGTATTATAACATCTCTCTTTATGTAGTATATCTTATGTGCATAAGAATGGAAGTCAGGGCGTCTGATGTTGTTTGTTGAACTTCACAGAAAGCATATCTAATTTGTTGTTAAGTAGTTGTGTAGCTCAACTAGTGCATGGGGTAAAACGTGGTACTGGAGCTAACCAGGACCGGATTATGTTTCCACTACAGGTGCTGCCTCCTTTACTCCTCATGCTGGTCATTTACACAGAGATCTTCTACATGATCCACAAGCAGCTCAACAAGAAGGTGAGGTGACCAGCCCTCCTTCCCCCATCTATGTAGCAGGGCCCCACATCTACACTACCATCTACAGCAGTAGGAACAGACTGGCACCTACACTACCATCTACAGCAGTAGGAACAGACTGGCACCTAAACTACCATCTACAGCAGTAGGAACAGACTGGCACCTAAACTACCATCTACAGCAGTAGGAACAGACTGGCACCTACACTACCATCTACAGCAGTAGGAACAGACTAGCACCTAAACTACCATCTACAGCAGTAGGAACAGACTAGCACCTAAACTACCATCTACAGCAGTAGGAACAGACTGGCACCTACACTACCATCTACAGCAGTAGGAACAGACTAGCACCTACACTACCATCTACAGCAGTAGGAACAGACTGGCACCTAAACTACCATCTACAGCAGTAGGAACAGACTACCACCTAAACTACCATCTACAGCAGTAGGAACAGACTAGCACCTAAACTACCATCTACAGCAGTAGGAACAGACTGGCACCTAAACTACCATCTACAGCAGTAGGAACAGACTGGCACCTACACTACCATCTACAGCAGTAGGAACAGACTGGCACCTAAACTACCATCTACAGCAGTAGGAACAGACTAGCACCTAAACTACCATCTACAGCAGTAGGAACAGACTAGCACCTGAACTACCATCTACAGCAGAAGGAACAGACTGGCACCTACACTACCATCTACAGCAGTAGGAACAGACTAGCACCTAAACTACCATCTACAGCAGTAGGAACAGACTGGCACCTACACTACCATCTACAGCAGTAGGAACAGACTGGCACCTACACTACCATCTACAGCAGTAGGAACAGACTGGCACCTACACTACCATCTACAGCAGTAGGAACAGACTGGCACCTACACTACCATCTACAGCAGTAGGAACAGACTGGCACCTACACTACCATCTACAGCAGTAGGAACAGACTGGCACCTAAACTACCATCTACAGCAGTAGGAACAGACTAGCACCTAAACTACCATCTACAGCAGTAGGAACAGACTAGCACCTGAACTACCATGTACAGCAGTAGGAACAGACTGGCACCTACACTACCATCTACAGCAGTAGAAACAGATTAGCACCTAAACTACCATCTACAGCAGTAGGAACAAACTAGCACCTACACTACCATCTACAGCAGTAGGAACAGACTGGCACCTGCACTACCATCTACAGCAGTAGGAACAGACAGGCACCTAAACTACCATCTACAGCAGTAGGAACAGACTAGCACCTAAACTACCATCTACAGCAGTAGGAACAGACTAGCACCTAAACTACCATGTACAGCAGTAGGAACAGACTGGCACCTACACTACCATCTACAGCAGTAGAAACAGATTAGCACCTAAACTACCATCTACAGCAGTAGGAACAGACTGGCACCTACACCACCATCTACAGCAGTAGGAACAGACTGGCACCTACACTACCATCTACAGCAGTAGGAACAGACTGGCACCTACACTACCATCTACAGCAGTAGGAACAGACTAGCACCTAAACTACCATCTACAGCAGTAGGAACAGACTAGCACCTAACCTACCATCTACAGCAGTAGGAACAGACTAGCACCTAAACTACCATCTACAGCAGTAGGAACAGACTAGCACCTAAACTACCATCTACAGCAGTAGGAACAGACTAGCACCTAAACTACCATCTACAGCAGTAGGAACAGACTAGTACCTAAACTACCATCTACAGCAGTAGGAACAGACTGGCACCTACACTACCATCTACAGCAGTAGGAACAGACTGGCACATACACTACCATCTACAGCAGTAGAAACAGACTGGCACCTACATTACCATTAGGTACATTACTAACTACATTACCATCTATAATAGACTGGCACCTACATTACCATCTATAACAGACTGGCACCTACACTACCATCTACAGCAGTAGGAACAGACTAGCACCTACACTACCATCTACAGCAGTAGGAACAGACTGGCACCTACACTACCATCTACAGCAGTAGGAACAGACTGGCACCTAAACTACCATCTACAGCAGTAGGAACAGACTGGCACCTACACTACCATCTACAGCAGTAGGAACAGACTAGCACCTAAACTACCATCTACAGCAGTAGGAACAGATTGGCACCTAAACTACCATCAACAGCAGTAGAAACAGACTGGCACCTAAACTACCATCTACAGCAGTAGGAACAGACTGGCACCTACACTACCATCTACAGCAGTAGGAACAGACTACCACCTAAACTACCATCTACAGCAGTAGAAACAGACTGGCACCTACACTACCATCTACAGCAGTAGGAACAGACTGGCACCTACACTACCATCTACAGCAGTAGGAACAGACTAGCACCTACACTACCATCTACAGCAGTAGGGACAGACTAGCACCTAAACTACCATCTACAGCAGTAGGAACAGACTAGCACCTAAACTACCATGTACAGCAGTAGGAACAGACTGGCACCTACACTACCATCTACAGCAGTAGGAACAGACTAGCACCTACACTACCATCTACAGCAGTAGGAACATACTGGCACCTACACTACCATCTACAGCAGTCGGAACAGACTGGCACCTAAACTACCATCTACAGCAGTAGGAACAGACTGGCACCTACACTACCATCTACAGCAGTAGGAACAGACTTGCACCTACACTACCATCTACAGCAGTAGGAACAGACTGGCACCTACACTACCATCTACGGCAGTAGGAACAGACTGTCACCTACACTACCATCTACAGCAGTAGGAACAGACTGGCACCTACACTACCATCTACAGCAGTAGGAACAGACTAGCACCTACACTACCATCTACAGCAGTAGGAACAAACTAGCACCTACACTACCATCTACAGCAGTAGAAACAGACTGGCACCTACACTACCATCTACAGCAGTAGGAACAGACTGGCACCTACACTACCATCTACAGCAGTAGGAACAGACTGGCACCTACACTACCATCTACAGCAGTAGGAACAGACTAGCACCTAAACTACCATCTACAGCAGTAGGAACAGACTGGCACCTACACTACCATCTACAGCAGTAGGAACAGACTGTCACCTAAACTACCATCTACAGCAGTAGGAACAGACTGGCACCTACACTACCATCTACAGCAGTAGGAACAGACTGGCACCTACACTACCATCTACAGCAGTAGGAACAGACTGGCACATACACTACCATCTACAGCAGTAGAAACAGACTGGCACCTACATTACCATTAGGTACATTACTACCTACATTACCATCTATAATAGACTGGCACCTACATTACCATCTATAACAGACTGGCACCTACACTACCATCTACAGCAGTAGGAACAGACTGGCACCTACACTACCATCTACAGCAGTAGGAACAGACTAGCACCTACACTACCATCTACAGCAGTAGGAACAGACTGGCACCTACACTACCATCTACAGCAGTAGGAACAGACTAGCACCTACACTACCATCTACAGCAGTAGAAACAGACTGGCACCTACATTACCATCTATAACAGACTGGCACCTACATTACCATCTATATTCAGACTAGCACCTACATTACCATCTATATTCAGACTAGCACCTACATTACCATCTATATTCAGACTAGCACCTACATTACCATCTATATTCAGACTAGCACCTACATTACCATCTATAACAGATTGGCACCTACATTACCATCTATATTCAGACTGGCACCTACATTACCATCTATAACAGACTAGCACCTACATTACCATCTATAACAGACTAGCACCTACATTACCATCTATATTCAGACTAGCACCTACATTACCATCTATAACAGACTAGCACCTACATTACCATCTATAACAGACTGGCACCTACATTACCATCTATAACAGATTGGCACCTACATTACCATCTATAACAGATTGGCACCTACATTACCATCTATAACAGATTGGCACCTACATTACCATCTATAACAGATTGGCACCTACATTACCATCTATAACAGACTGGCACCTACATTACCATCTATAACAGATTGGCACCTACATTACCATCTATATTCAGACTAGCACCTACATTACCATCTATAACAGATTGGCACCTACATTACCATCTATAACAGATTGGCACCTACATTACCATCTATAACAGATTGGCACCTACATTACCATCTATAACAGACTGGCACCTACATTACCATCTATAACAGATTGGCACCTACATTACCATCTATAACAGACTGGCACATACATTACCATCTATATTCAGACTGGCACCTACATTACCATCTATATTCAGACTAGCACCTACATTACCATCTATAACAGACTGGCACCTACATTACCATCTATAACAGACTGGCACCTACACTACCATCTATATTCAGACTAGCACCTACATTACCATCTATAACAGACTAGCACCTACATTACCATCTATAACAGACTAGCACCTACATTACCATCTATAACAGATTGGCACCTACATTACCATCTATAACAGATTGGCACCTACATTACCATCTATATTCAGACTAGCACCTACACTACCATCTATATTCAGACTAGCACCTACATTACCATCTATAACAGATTGGCACCTACATTACCATCTATAACAGACTGGCACCTACATTACCATCTATATTCAGACTAGCACCTACACTACCATCTATATTCAGACTAGCACCTACATTACCATCTATAACAGACTGGCACCTACATTACCATCTATAACAGACTGGCACCTACATTACCATCTATAACAGACTGGCACCTACATTACCATCTATATTCAGACTAGCACCTACATTACCATCTATAACAGACTGGCACCTACATTACCATCTATAACAGACTGGCACCTACATTACCATCTATAACAGACTGGCACCTACACTACCATCTACAGCAGTAGGAACAAACTAGCACCTACACTACCATCTACAGCAGTAGAAACAGACTGGCACCTACATTACCATCTATAACAGACTGGCACCTACATTACCATCTATAACAGACTGGCACCTACATTACCATCTATAACAGACTGGCACCTACATTACCATCTATAACAGACTGGCACCTACATTACCATCTATAACAGACTGGCACCTACATTACCATCTATATTCAGACTAGCACCTACATTACCATCTATAACAGACTGGCACCTACATTACCATCTATAACAGACTAGCACCTACATTACCATCTATAACAGACTGGCACCTACATTACCATCTATAACAGACTGGCAACTACATTACCATCTATAACAGACTGGCACCTACATTACCATCTATATTCAGACTAGCACCTACATTACCATCTATAACAGACTAGCACCTACATTACCATCTATAACAGACTGGCACCTACATTACCATCTATAACAGACTAGCACCTACACTACCATCTATAACAGACTGGCACCTACATTACCATCTATAACAGACTAGCACCTACACTACCATCTATAACAGACTGGCACCTACATTACCATCTATAACAGACTGGCACCTACATTACCATCTACAACAGACTAGCACCTACATTACCATCTATAACAGATTGGCACCTACAATACCATCTATAACAGACTGGCACCTACAATACCATCTATAACAGACTGGCACCTACATTACCATCTATATTCAGACTAGCACCTACATTACCATCTATATTCAGACTAGCACCTACATTACCATCTATAACAGACTTGCACCTACATTACCATCTATAACAGATTGGCACCTACATTACCATCTATAACAGACTGGCACCTACATTACCATCTATATTCAGACTAGCACCTACATTACCATCTATAACAGACTAGCACCTACATTACCATCTATAACAGACTAGCACCTACATTACCATCTATATTCAGACTAGCACCTACATTACCATCTATAACAGACTAGCACCTACATTACCATCTATAACAGACTGGCACCTACATTACCATCTATAACAGATTGGCACCAACATTACCATCTATAACAGATTGGCACCTACATTACCATCTATAACAGATTGGCACCTACATTACCATCTATAACAGATTGGCACCTACATTACCATCTATAACAGACTGGCACCTACATTACCATCTATAACAGATTGGCACCTACATTACCATCTATAACAGACTGGCACCTACATTACCATCTATATTCAGACTAGCACCTACATTACCATCTATATTCAGACTAGCACCTACATTACCATCTATAACAGACTGGCACCTACATTACCATCTATAACAGACTGGCACCTACATTACCATCTATATTCAGACTGGCACCTACATTACCATCTATATTCAGACTAGCACCTACATTACCATCTATATTCAGACTAGCACCTACATTACCATCTATATTCAGAATAGCACCTACATTACCATCTATAACAGATTGGCACCTACATTACCATCTATAACAGACTGGCACCTACACTACCATCTATATTCAGACTAGCACCTACATTACCATCTATAACAGACTGGCACCTACATTACCATCTATAACAGACTGGCACCTACATTACCATCTATAACAGACTGGCACCTACATTACCATCTATATTCAGACTAGCACCTACATTACCATCTATAACAGACTGGCACCTACATTACCATCTATAACAGACTGGCACCTACATTACCATCTATAACAGACTGGCACCTACACTACCATCTACAGCAGTAGAAACAGACTGGCACCTACATTACCATCTATAACAGACTGGCACCTACATTACCATCTATAACAGACTGGCACCTACATTACCATCTATAACAGACTGGCACCTACATTACCATCTATAACAGACTGGCACCTACATTACCATCTATAACAGACTGGCACCTACATTACCATCTATAACAGACTGGCACCTACATTACCATCTATAACAGACTGGCACCTACATTACCATCTATAACAGACTAGCACCTACACTACCATCTATAACAGACTGGCACCTACATTACCATCTATAACAGACTGGCACCTACATTACCATCTATAACAGACTGGCACCTACATTACCATCTACAGCAGGGGGAATTATTTCCCTGAGTATCTGGGTAAAATACCTATCGTAATGATTATTAATTTATAATAACAAGAATACAAAATCAAGATAATATTTATTCTTACAGGCTTGCACCATCAGCCACACCGACCCCAACAAGTACTACGACAAGGAACTCAAACTGGCCAAGTCGCTGGCCCTGGTCCTCTTCCTGTTCGCCATCAGCTGGCTTCCCCTCCACATCATCAACTGCATCACATTGTTCTGTCCGAACTGCGACAAACCCCTGTTCCTGATCTACATCGCCATATTGCTCACACACGGCAACTCAGCCGTCAACCCCATCGTCTACGCCTTCCGCATCAAGAAGTTTCGCGACGCTTTCCTGAAGATCTGGAAGCAGTACTTCTGTTGTAAGGACGTACCCGCCATCTTGAACCAGCCTAGTGAGAAGGACAGGAAGGAGAACGAGAACCAGAATGGGAATGGGAATCCTAATCCGATCGGGGACTCACCGCCAGCTCATTCGCCATCACAAGAAGGGCAGCAGCTTCCACTAGAGCAGATGGTTAACCACCAGCTGCCACAGAAACCGCCGATGGAACACAACAATATCTAACTATCCCCGGAAGAACGGGAGTTTCTACATTGACGTGTTTCAGAAACCTTTGAGTTCCTATGTTTTTTTGGAGATGACTAGAGGTTGTTTGACAGGAGTCAGTGGCATCCTGATAGTAGTCGTTTCCCGAATGTGAGGCAACCAATGGAGGAGGAGCGTGAGAAACATTCCAGCAGTTTACGTTTTGTACCTTGCACCTGCACCTGGATGTGACTGGATGTTTGTGTATACTACTTTGAAAGGAGTGTGACATGGTACCCTACTGAATGGAAGGATTCTGGAGACGTGTTAGGCGACTTTCAGCTTAAAGATCCATCTTACAGACTGTGAAATCTAATTTTAACATTCGTCTGGAGGTGTATTTGAGTTTGAGGCAGAGGGGGGTAAAGAAAAAAAAAAAAAAAACATTGAAAATGAGTTTTAGGGTTTATACGGTAAAAACACTGAGAATTAATATTAGGGTTTATACGGTAAAAAAAAGTGTAATCAAAAACGTGCAATAATGTAAGTCTATTTGATAATGAGACTGAGACATCTTAGTAGTGAACTGAACTGAAGGCACTAAGCTTTAACTGACAGTTGACCTTTTTAGCATTGTGAAATTAGAGAGGAACTGACAGTTGGTGGGATCCTCATTCAAAAAAAGTGCAAAATTGAGCAGTGATGGTGAGGTATAATCAGTGTCAGATTATCAAACGTTATAACACTGAATAAACATGTGGCTTAAAAGAGTTCCAGATGTTGCAAGGTTAATGTTCCTGCTGTTTATTAAACTGTACTGGCTTTACATGAATGTAGTGATGTAAATTTGAATTAAATGTAGCTACGGTGGCAGCTGTGAATGAACGCTCACTTCTTGATTCAGGGTCTCAAGGCACAAGAAGCACAGTGGAGGAACGAGTGGAGGTCTCCTCTCCTCTCTACACCTCTCCTCTCCCCTCTACACCTCTCCTCTCCCCTCTACATCTCTACATCTCTCCTCTCCCCTCTAAATCTCTCCTCTCCCCTCTAAATCTCTCCTCTCCCCTCTACACCTCTCCTCTCCCCTCGACACCTCTCCTCTCCACATCTCTCCTCTCCCCTCTAAATCTCTCTTCTCCCCTCTACACCTCTCCTCTCCCCTCTACACCTCTCCTCTCCCCTCTCCTCACCTCTCTACATCTCTCCTCTCCACTCTACACCTCTCCGCCCCCCTCCTACACCCTTCCTCTTCCCTCTACACCTCTACTCTCCTCTCCCCTCTACTTCTCTCCCCTCCTCTCTTCTCTTCTCTCTACACCTCTCCTCTCCCCTTTACACCTCTCACCTCTCCTCTTCCGTCGACTCCCCTCTCCCCTCTACACCTTTCCTCTCCCCTCGACACCTCTCCTCTCCCCTCTACACCTCTCATCTCCCTTCTACACCTCTCCTCTCCCCTCTACACCTTTCATATCCCTTCTACTCCTCTCCACCTCTCCCCTCTACTCCTCTCCTCTCCCTTCTACCCCTCCTCTCCACCTCTCCCCTCTACTCCTCTCCTCTCCCCTCTACACCTCTCCTCTCCACCTCTCCTTTCCTCTCTACACCTCTCCTCTCCTCTCTACCCCTCTACCTCTCCTCTCTCCTCCTCTCCTCTCCCCTCTACACCTCTCCTCTCCCCTTTATTCCTCTCTTCTCCCCTCTCCCACTCTTCTCTTCCCGCTACACCTCTCCTCTTCCCTCTACATCTCTCCTCTCCCCTCTACACCTTTCCTCTCTACACCTCTCCTCTCCCCTCTATTCCTCTCCTCTTCCCTCTACCACTCTTCTCTTCCCGCTAAACCTCTCCTCTCCCCTCTACGCCTCTCCTCTCGCCTCTAAGCCCCTGGGAGGACAAATGATAAGGACAAAGAGGTGTCTGTGCTGACACCAGGGTTTTGTAAACCATTAATTGCATTCTTCCTTCCCCTCCACCCTTCTTTCCTTCCTCCAATATTCCATCCCTCCAATACTCCATCCCTCCATCCCTCCAATACTCCATCCCTCCATCCCTCCAATACTCCATCCCACCCTCACTCCAATACTCCATCCCTCCAATACTCCATCCCTCCATCCCTCCAATACTCCATCCCACCCTCACTCCAATACTCCATCCCTCCAATACTCCATCCCTCCCTCACTCCCTCCAATACTCCATCCCTCCCTCACTCCCTCCAATACTCCATCCCTCCCTCACTCCCTCCAATACTCCATCTGTCCGTCCGTCCCTCCCTCCAATACTCCATCCTTCCCTCTCTCCCTCAATACTCCATCCCTCCCTCCTTTCCTCCCTCCAATACTCCCTCCCTCCAATACTCCATCCCTCCAATACTCCATCCCTCCAATACTCCATCCCACCCTCACTCCAATACTCCATCCCTCCAATACTCCATCCCTCCAATACTCCATCCCTCCCTCCCTCCTTTCCTCCCTCCAATACTCCCTCCCTCCAATACTCCATCCCTCCCTCCTTCCCTCCCTCCAATACACCCTCCCTCCCTTCCTACAATACTCCATCCCTCCCTCCCTCCAATACTCCATCCGTCCATCTCTCCCTCCAATTCTCCATCCCTCCCTCCAATTCTCCATCCCTCCCTCCCTCCAATACTCCATCTGTCCGTCCGTCCCTCCCTCCAATACTCCATCCTTCCCTCCCTCCTTTCCTCCCTCCAATACTCCCTCCCTCCCTCCTTCCCTCCCTCCAATACTCCATCCCTCCAACACACCCTCCCTCCCTTCCCTCAATACTCCATCCCTCCCTCCCTCCTTTCCTCCCTCCAATACTCCCTCCCTCCCTCCTTCCCTCCCTCCAATACTCCATCCCTCCAACACACCCTCCCTCCCTTCCTACAATACTCCATCCCTCCCTCCCTCCAATACTCCATCCGTCCATCTCTCCCTCCAATACTCCATCCTTCCCTCCCTCCTTTCCTCCCTCCAATACTCCATCCCTCCAACACACCCTCCCTCCCTTCCTACAATACTCCATCCCTCCCTCCCTCCAATACTCCATCCGTCCATCTCTCCCTCAATACTCCATCCCTCCCTCCCTCCTTTCCTCCCTCCAATACTCCCTCCCTCCAATACTCCATCCCTCCCTCCTTCCCTCCCTCCAATACTCCATCCCTCCAATTCTCCATCCCTCCCTCCCGCCAATACTCCATCCCTCCCTCCCTCCATCCCTCCCTCCCTCCCTCCCTCCAATATTCCATCCCTCCAACACACCCTCCCTCCCTCCCTCCCTCCCTCCAATACTCCATCCCTCCCTCCCTCCCTCCAATACTCCATCCCTCCCTCCCTCCCACCCTCCAACTCTCCATCCCTCCCTCTCTCCCTCAATAATCCATCCCTCCCTCCCTCCCTCCCTCCAAAACTCCCTCCCTCCCTCCAATACTCCATCCATCCCTCCCTCCCTCCAATACTCCATCCCTCCCTCCCTTCAATACTCCATCCCTCGCTCCAATACTCCATCCGTCCCTCCCTCCCTCCAATACTCCATCTGTCCGTCCGTCCCTCAATACTCCCTCCCTCCCTCCCTCCAATCCCTCTCTCCATCCGCACAATATTGCTGATCCGCTACAGAGAGAAGAGGAGATACAGCCAAGGACAAGAAATAGAAAGCTGGGATTGAGCGAGTGAGAAATAAATATATATATATATATACACAGTGCCTTTGGGAAGAATTCAGACAGACCACTTGACTATTTCCACATTTTGTTACGTTACAGCCTTATTATAAAATGGATTAAATCGTTTTTTCCCCTCATCTATCTACACACAATACCCCATAATGACAAAACAAAAACAGGTTTTTAGAAATGTTTCACTAAATTAATTTACATAAGTATATTCAGACCCTTTACCCAGTACTTTGCTAAAGCACCTTTGGAAGAGATTACAGCATTGAGTCTTCTTGGGTATGACGCTACAAGCTTGGCACACCTGTATTTGGGGAGTTTCTCCCATTCTTCTCTGCAGATCCTCTCAAGCTCTTTCAGGTTGGATGGGGAGCGTTGCTGCACAGCTATTTTCAGGTCTCTCCAGAGATGTTAGATCGGGTTCAAGTCCGGGCTCTGGCTGGGCCACTTATGGACATTCAGAGACTTGTCCCGAAGCCACTACTGCATTGTCTTGCCTGTGTGCTTAGGGTCGTTGTCCTGTTGGAAGGTGAACCTTGGCCCCAGTCTGAGGTCCTGAGAGCTCTGGAGCAGATTTTCATCAAGGATCTCTCTGTACTTTGCTCCATTCATCTTTGCCTCGATCCTGACGAGTCTCCCAGTCCCTGCCGCTGAAAAACCTCCCCACAGCATGATGCTGCCACCACCATGCTTCACCGTAGGAATGGTGCCAGGTTTCCTCCAGACGTGACACTTGGCATTCAGGCCAAAGTATACAATCTTGGTTTCATCAGACCAGATAATATTGTTTCTCATGGTCTGAGAGTCTTTAGGTATCTTTTGGCAAACTCCAAGTGGGCTGTCATGTGCCTTTTACTGAGGAGTGGCTTCCATCTGGCCAATCTATTATAAAGGCCTATGCTGCAGAGATGGTTGAGATGGTTGTCCTTCTGGAAGGTTCTCCCATCTCCACAGAGGAACTCTATAGCTCTGTCAGAGTCGCCATCGGGTTCTTGGTCACCTCCCTGACCAAGGCCTTTCTCCCTCGATTGCTCAGTTTTGCCGGGCGGCCAGATATACTAAGAGCTTCGGTGGTTCCCAAACTTCTTCCATTTAAGAATGATGGAGGCCACTGTGTTCTTGGGGAACTTCAATGCTGCAGAAATGTTTTGGTACCCTTCCCCAGATCTATGCCTCGATACAATTCTTTGACCTCATGGCTTGGTTTTCTGACATGCACTGTCAACTGTGGGACCTTATATAGACAGGTGTGTGCCTTTCCAAATCATGTCCAATCAATTGAATTTACCACAGGTGGACTCCAATCAAGTTGTAGAAACATCTCAAGGGTGATCAATGAAACAGGAAACAGGATTATTTCGAGTCTCATAGGCAAACGGTCTAAAATCTTATTTTACATTTTGAATACATTTATTTAAAAAAATCTATAAACCTGTTTTTGCTTCGTCATTATGGGGTATTGTGTGTAGATTGTTGATATTAAAAATAAATACATTTTAGAATAAGGCTGTAACATAAGAAAATGTGGAGATGTCGAGGAGTCTGAATACTTTCCCGAAGGCTCTGTAGGGAGAGAGAGAGAGAGAGAGAGAGAGAGAGAGAGAGAGAGAGAGAGAGAGAGAGAGAGAGAGAGAGAGAGAGAGAGAGAGAGAGAGAGAGAGAGAGAGAGAGAGAGAGAGAGAGAGAGAGAGAGAAAGAAACAGAGAGAGAGAAAGAAACAGAGAGAGACAGATAGAAGAGAGAGAGAGAGAGAGAGAGAGAGAAACAGAGAGAGACAGATAGAAGAGAGAGAGAGAGAGAGAGAGAGAGAGAGATTCCTTCATTCCAACTGAAGGAGCATTTGAAGACGATTCTATCTCTAGTCCTCACTTTTAGGGCCTGTATCTTTGTGGGTTGTGGTTGTTGTTGTTGTGGCTGTGGTTATAGTTGTGGCTGTGGGTTGTGGTTGTGGCTGTGGTTGTGGGCTGTGGTTGTGGGCTGTGGTTGTGGGCTGTGGTCTACATGCCAGTTAACTGGGCCACTTCTCCCATCCACAGCCTTAATCAGTTTACATTTTCCATCCACAGCTTTAATCAGTGTATTAATGTGTTTGGACTAATTGACTGACTGGCTGAGGACTCAAAAGGCCCAGAACAGAAAAACCAGAGATATACAGTTGAAGTGGGAAGTTTACATACACCGTAGCCAAATACATTTAAACACAGTTTTTCACCATTCCTGACATTTAATCCTGTTAAACATTCCCTGTCTTAGGTCAGTTAGGATCACCACTTTATTTTAAGAATGTGAAATGTCAGAATAATATTAGAGAGAGCTTTTATTTCTTTCATCACATTCCCAGTGGGTCAGAAGTTTACATACACTCAATTAGTATTTGGTAGCATTGCCTTTAAATTGTTTAACTTGGGTCAAATGTTTAGGGTAGCCTTCCACCAGCTTCCCACAATAAGTTGGGTGAATTTTGGCCCATTCCTTCTGACAGAGCTGGTGAAACTGAGTCAGGTTTGTAGGCCTCCTTGCTCGCACACATTTTTTCAGTTCTGCCCACATGTTTTCTATGGGATTGAGATCAGGGCTTTGTGATGGCCACTCCAATACCTTGACTTTGTTGTCCTTAAGCCGTTTGCCACAACTTTGGATGTATGCTTGGGGTCATTGTCCATTTGGAAGACCCATTTGCGACCAAGCTTTAACTTCCTGACTGATGTTGCTTCAATATATCCACATAATTTTCCTCCCTCGTGATGCCATCTATTTTGTGAAGTGCACCAGTCCCTCCTGCAGCAAAGCACCCCCACAACATGATGCTGCCATGGTGTTCTTCGGCTTGCAAGCCTCCCACTTTTTCCTCCAAACATAACGATGGTCATTATGGCCAAACAGGTCTATTTTTGTTTCATCAGACCAGAGGACATTTCTCCAAAAAGTACGATCTTTGTCCCCATGTGCAGTTGCAAACCCTAGTCTGACTTTTTTATGGCGGTTTTGGAGCAGTGGCTTCTTCCTTGTTGAGCGGCCATTCAGGTTATGTCGACATAGGATTTGTTTTACTGTTGATATAGATACTTTTGTACCTGTTTCTTCCAGCATCTTCACAAGGTCCTTTGCTGTTGTTCTGGGATAGATTTGCACTTTTCACACCAAAGTACGTTCATCTCTAGGAGACAGAACACCTTCCTGAGCGGTATGACGGCTGCCTGGTCCCATGGTGTTTATACTTGCGTACTATTGTTTGTACACATGAACGTGGTACCTTCAGGCGTTTGGAAATTGCTCCCAAGGATGAACCAGAGTTGTGGAGGTCTACATTTTTTTTCTGAGGTCTTGGCTGATTTCTTTTGATTTTCCCATAATGTCAAGCAATGAGGCACTGAGTTTGAAGGTAGACCTTGAACTACATCCACAGGTACACCTCCAATTGACTCAAATTAGGTCAGTTAACCTATCAGAAGCTTCTAAAGCCATGCCATCATTATCTGGATTTTTCCAAGCTGTTTAAAGGCACAGTCAACTTAGTGTATGTAAACTTCTGACCCACTGGAATTGTGATACAGTGAATTATAAGTGAAATAATCTGTCTGTAAACAATTGTTGGAAAAATTACTTGTGTCATGTACAAAGTAGATGTCCGAACCGACTGGCCAAAACTATAGTTTGTTAACAAGAAATTGGAGTGGTTGAAAAACTAGTTTTAATGACTCCAACCTAAGTGTATGTAAACTTCAAACTTCAACTGTACATATCTATTCTACAGTATTACTGTATCTATACTACAGTATAACTGCATCTATACTGCAGTATTACTGTATCTATTCTACAGTATTACTTTATCTATTTTACAGTATTACTGTATCTATATCACAGTATTACAGTATCTATACTACAGCATTAGTGTATCTATACTACAGTATAACTGCATCTATTCTACAGTATTACTGTGTCTATACTACACTATAACTGTGTCTATACTACAGCATAACAGTATCTATACTACAGTATTACAGCATCTATAATACAGTATTACTTTATCTAGCTCAACTGGTTTTGCCTCATTTGCACAATGCTCTTCTTGGAAGTAGCCTTAGTGTCCGTCCGTCCGTCCGTCCGTCCGTCCATCTGTCTGTCTGTCTGTTTCATGACATGACAATGACAGCTATGGACTTGACAAGAGCACAGATCTGGGATGAAGCCAGCTTGGAAAGGTATCCTGTACATCCTTCTTACTTTGAATCGTTGACGTTGTGTGTGTCTCAAAATGGTATTCTATTTCCTAATAGGGTGCACTACTTTCAACCAGGGCCCTCGGGGCAATAGTAGTGCACAGGGCTCTGGTCAAAAGTAGTGAACTACATATGAAGTAGGAAGCCATTTGGGAAATATCTATCATGTCTGAACACATTCACTGTTAGTTCAGTATGAGTCTGAGAAATGAACATATTGTACAAGTATGTAGAGCCTTGTACACCTACAGGACCCCATGTCACAGGAAGGCCAAAAAAAGATCATCAAGGACATCAACCACCCGAGCCACTGCCTGTTCACCCCGCTGTTATCCAGAAGGCGAGGTCAGTACAGGTTCTGGGACAGAGAGACTGAAAAAAAAAACATCCATCTCAATTTCATCTTCCATCTCAATTTCATCAGATTGCTAAATAGCCATCACTAGGCGGCTTCTGCCCGGTTACGTAACCCTGCACCTTAGAGGCTGCTGCCCCATATACATAGACATGGAATCACTGGCCACTTTAATAATGGAACACTAGTCACTTGAGTAATATTTACATATTTTTGCTTTATGTATTCAAATCTACTGTATTTTAGTCAAAGCCACTCCGACGTTGCTCCTTCGAAAATGTATATATTCCTTAATTCCATTATTTTACTTTTAAGTTTGTGTGTATTGTTGTGAAATGTTGTGAATTGTTAGATATTACTGCACTGTTGGAGATAGGAACACAAGCATTTCGCAACACCCGCAATAACATCTGCTAAACATGTGTTTGTGACCAATAAAGCTTGATTTTAAATTTGTAAATGACTGATGCCATGCTCTGACTGGGTCTAACGATGCTATATGCAGTGGCTCTTTATGTAATATTGAGGAAATATTTATACAGAAGTCTTATCATAACCATAATGTCACCGGTGTTCACAGGAAGATTTGTTAAACAAATCAAAATATATTTTATATTTGAGATTCTTCAAAGTAGCCACCCTTTGCCTTGATGACAGCTTTGCACACTCTTGGCATTATCAGAACCAGCTTCAACTGGAATGCTTTTCCAAATGTCTTGAAGGAGTTCCCACATATGCTGAGCACTTGTTGGCTGCTTTTCCGTCACTCGGTCCAACTAATCCCAAACAATCTCAATTGGGTTGAGGTCGGGTGATTGTGGAGGCCATTGCTCTTATTTCTTGGCCCAAGCAAGTCTCTTCTTATTACTGGTGTCCTTTAGTAGTTGTTTCTTCGCTGCAATTCGACCATGTTCGACCAAGGCCTGATTCACGCAGTCTCCTCTGAACAGTTGATGTTGAGATGTGTCAGATTGGGCTCTGAGGTGCAGTTAACTCTGAAGAACGTAATCCTCTGCAGGATAAGAGGTACGTCTGGGTCTTCCTTTCCTTTGGCTGTAAAGATGTACGCTGAGAGTCGGGATCAAGTTCAGGGAGTGAGTACATTTAACGCCTGGGGTAGGAACCAAAGGGAGTGACATAAATAGGGCATGTAATCAAGGAGGTGATGGAGTCCAGGTGAGTGTCAATAAGCGCTGGTGCGAGTGACGATGGTGACAGATGTGCTTAATAATCAGCAGTCTGGTGACCTAGAGGCCAGAGAGAGTATACATGACAGTGGTGGTCCTCATGAGAGCCAGTTTCATCATAGCACTTGATGTTTTTTTGTGACTGCACTTGAAGAAAGTTCTTGAAAAAAAAAGAAATGTAATTATTTGAAGGTTTCACAACAAACAGAGTGCTAATGCACGGCATGCTGTCATCACTGTGCTGCTATGAGCAGGAAACATCACAGCATGTAGATGGAGAGAGAGAACATTATGTCATAAACGCATTAGTTATGTACACTTAAACAAACACGCACAAAGCACCCGGGATGTTTTTAAATAGCAACGGCAAAACGCCAGGGTTTCTACCTAACTAACGTCACATTTCCAAAGAGCGGATTAGAGTATTTTGTGGAACACTAGGTTCCTTATTAAATGGCATTCAAAACCTCAGACAGGATACTGACGTGAACATGGTGCATGTATGCATATCTTGCTATAAATCACCACTTCCTGAGTCATAAATGACCAGAAATACAAACAGCACATCCACAACAGGATAATGGTAATAGTGACTTGCTATGGCCCAGTAGACCTGTCTTAATTGCTTGTTACCCAATATGTAATACAGCAAGGCATTGGGCTGGGCGCTTGGTTGCTTCTGTGATAAGAGTTACTGCTTGGTTCAGCAGGCCAATTCTGGCGTGCGTTGTGTGCGTGTGAGACTGAATGCAAAGAGTCTCTGGGTATTTGAGGGGCAGCTTGATGTTCCCCCTAGCCTGATCCCAGATCTGTTTGTGCTGTCTTGCCTTCTCCGTGACAGCAGTTGCCAAGACAGCACGAACAGATCTGGGATCAGGCTTGCCAGACCATGGGATTCCTTCGCCTCTTGGAGATGGGCTACCTTCCTCCTTCCTCCATAGCTGCTGCTCAGATGGGTTGTTGTTACGGTTTTGTGTTTCCAGTCCTACTGTGGGCCCTAATGACATACTGCCCTCTGCTGGGCATTAAAGGTACTACAAGCAGAGAGGCCATTCGGGTCCCATTTCACTCCACTACCAGCCAGCTCTCTGGGGACGAAGTTACTGTGGGCCTTAACCCTCTGATACCTGTAGATCTGAACGTTCTAATAGGTTATAGGCTAAGTGGCTCTTCCACCTTACAGATCTTACAGTATGGATGGGCTGCCAGGCTCAGCTGTCTGTCCTCTGGCCAACAGATAGAGGGCATCAGGGTCACAGCTTGGTTGGGTTTTTCTTGGTCTGGCTTTATAGTTATAGTTTGTTAAAAAAAAAATGTCTGGCTCACTGGTGCTGTTGATAGATATAAGGCATCTGGTCACAGTTTGAATGGGTTTGGTTCAGTAGAGTTAAAGGGGTATATCAGCCCACAGAGTTACATCTGTCATTCTCTAATGAAGCTGCTCTTCCAGTCTCACTGCTCCTACTATTGCCCAGACCCAGACCTCACGGCACTTTCTCTATTCAAGCCCTAATATCTAGTCTAGCCCTGGGGTCTATTCTAGCCCTGATATCTATTCTAGCCCTAATATCTAGTCTAGCTCTGGGGTCTATTCTAGCCCTAACATCTAGTCTAGCCCTGGGGTCTATTCTAGCCCTGATATCTATTCTAGCCCTAATATCTAGTCTAGCCCTGATATCTATTCTAGCCCTAATATCTAGTCTAGCCCTGGGGTCTATTCTAGCCCTGATATCTATTCTAGCCCTAATATATATTCTAGCCCTGGGGTCTATTCTAGCCCTGGGGTCTATTCTAGCCCTGATATCTATTCTAGCCCTAATATCTAGTCTAGCCCTCGGGTCTATTCTAGCCCTGAGATATATTCTAGCCCTAATATCTAGTCTAGCCCTCGGGTCTATTCTAGCCTTGGGGTCTATTCTAGCCCTGAGATCTATTCTAGCCCTGAGATATATTCCATCCCTAATATCTATTCTAGCCCTGAGATATATTCCATCCCTAATATCTATTCTAGCCCTGAGATATATTCTAGCCCTAATATCTAGTCTAGCCCTTGGGTCTATTCTAGCCTTGGGGTCTATTCTAGCCCTGAGATCTATTCTAGCCCTGAGATCTATTCTAGCCCTGATATCTAGTCTAGCCCTGAGATCTATTCTAGCCCTGATATCTATTCTAGCCCTGAGATATATTCTAGCCCTAATATATATTCTAGCCCTGAGATATATTCTAGCCCTAATATCTAGTCTAGCCCTGAGATCTATTCTAGCCCTGAGATCTATTCTAGCCCTGAGATCTATTCTAGGCCTGAGATCTATTCTAGCCCTGACATGTTGAATGAGTCCCATCCCATCTCGATAGAGAGGACAGTACTCTATCCAGCTAGTCAGTGGTCAGATAGAGGACATCACCAGGGTCACAGATGTGGGTTATTTAACGAAGCTGTCCCTCAAGTCCCACTGCTTCTACTACTGCCCAGACCCAGATCAAATCACAACCAGATCTGGGTCAAATAATATCTGAAATCATTTCAAATACTTCAGCATTGTTAGATTGAGCTTTTGTGTCAAAATAGAACCAATAGAACTGTCCCAAAAGTGTAAACTCTGCCCATGGTTCCATGTGGCTCAGTTAATAGAGCATGGCGCTATGTATGAAGTATGAAAATGCATGCACTCGCTAACGTAAGTCGCTCTGGATAAGAGTATCTGCTAAATGAGCACAAATACAATTGCAATGTCTGTACTGTGAGACGCCTAAGACAGCGCTACAGGGAGACTGATCGTCCTCGCAGTGGCCAGACCACGTGTAACAATACCTGCACAGGATTGGTACATCCGAACATCACACCTGCGGGACAGGTACAGGATGGCAACAAAAACTGCCCGAGTTACACCAGGAATGCACAATCCCTCCATCAGTGTTCAGACTGTCTGACAGAGGCTGGACTGATGGCTTGTAGGCAGGCAGGTCCTCACCAGAAATCACCGGCAACAGTGTTGCCTATGGGCACAAACCCAATGTCGCTGGTCCAGACAGGACTGGCAAAAAGTGCTCTTCACTGACGAGTTGTGGTTTTGTCTCACCAGGAGTGATGGTCGGATTCGCGTTTACCATCAAAGGAATGAGCGTTACACCGAGGCCTGTACTCTGGAGTGGGATCAATTTGGAGGTGGAGGGTCCGTCATGGTCTGGGGCAGTGTGTCACAGCATCATCGGACTGAGCTTGTTGTCATTGCAGGCAATCTCAACGCTGTGCGTTATAGGGAAGACATCCTCCTCCCTCATGTGGTACCCTTCCTGCAGGCTCATCCTGACATGACCCTCCAAAATGACAAAGCAACCAGCCATACTGCTCGTTCTGTGTGTGATTTCCTGCAAGACAGGAATGTCAGTGTTCTGCCATGGCCAGCGAAGAGCCCGGATCTCAATCCTATTGAGCACGTCCGGGACCTGTTGGATTGGAGGGTGGGGCTAGGGCCATTTCCCCCAGAAATCTCCGAGAACTTGCAGGTGCCTTGGTGGAAGAGCGGGGTAACATCTCACAGCTAGAACTGGCAAATCTGGTGCAGTCCATGAGGAGGAGATGCACTGCAGTACTTAATGCAGCTGGTGGCCACACCAGATACTGACTGTTACTTTTGATTTTGACCCCCCCCTTTGTTCAGGGACACATTATTCAATTTCTGTTAGTCACATGTCTGTGGGACTTGTTCAGTTTGTCTCAGTTGTTGAATCTTGTTATGTTCATACAAATATTTACACATTAAGTTTGCTGAAAATAAACGCAGCTGACAGTGAGAGGACGTTTCTATTTTTGCTGAGTTTATTACCCAACTTCCTGTACTGTTGGACAATACTACTACATAACTTCCTGTACTGTTGGACAATACTATTACCTAGCTGCCTGTAATGTTGGACAATATTATTACCTAACTCCATTTACTGTTGGACAATATTATTACCTAACTCCATTTACTGTTGGACAATATTATTACCTAACTCCATTTACTGTTGGACAATATTATTACCTAACTCCATTTACTGTTGGACAATACTATTAACCAACTCCCTGTACCTCTTAATGGTACCTTTATGCGTGTGAGTAAAATATTACTGTCAGATTTGGAATTAGATTTTAGATGTGTATTAGAACCGGTTTAGTTGCAAAACACTACATATCCATTGTTTAGATGGAATGGAATGTCCCTATCCTGTACATTTAACATACACTAACTACCATTCAAAAGTTTGGGGTCACATCGAAATGTCCTTTTTTTTTGTCCATTAAAATAACATCAAATTGATCAGTAATACAGTGTAGACATTGTTAATGTTGTAAATGACTATTTTAGCTGGAAACTGAATATTTTTATGGAATATCTACATAGGCGTACAGAGGCCCATTATCAGCAACCATCACTCCTGTGTTCCAATGGCACGTTGTGTTAGCTAATCCAAGTTTATAATTTTAAAAGGCTAATTGATCATTAGAAAACCATTTTGTAATTATGTTAGCATAGATGAAAACTATTGTTCTGATTAAAGATCAATTAAACTGGCCTTCTTTAGACTAGTTGAGTATCTGGAGCATCAGCATTTGTGGGTTCGATTACAGTCTCAAAATGGCTAGAAACAAAGAACCTTCTTCTGAAACTCGTCAGTCTATTCTTGTTCTGAAAACGAAGGCTATTCCATGCGAGAAATTGCCAAGAAACTGAAGATCTCGTACAACGCTGTGTACTATTCCCTTCACAGAACAGCGCAAACTGTCTCAGAATAGAAGGAGGAGTGGGAGGCCCCGGTGCACAACTGAGCAAGGGGACAAGTACATTAGAGTATCTAGTTTGAGAAACAGACGCCTCACAAGTCCTCATCTGGCAGCTTCATTAAATTGTACCTGCCAAACACCCATCTCAACGTCAACAGTGAAGAGGCGACTTTGGGATGCTGGCCTTCTACAAAGAGTTGCAAAGAAAAAGCCATATCTCAGACTGGCTAATAAAAAGAAAATATTAAGATGGGCAAAAGAACACAGACACTGGACAGAGGAACTCTGTCCTCCTATAGGTCATAATGTCAGAAGACCTGCTGGAATAGTGCCTTAGTGACCTTGACAGTGACCTTGAGAGCAGTAGGGAGACCAGAGAGAGGGATAAAACGACAGGATTTAGGATTTATGACAAAGTCAATGGATAGATGAGACTAGGGACGCTGAGGCACGGGAAGGGGGAGGAGTTTCCCTGCTGGAGTGTGCTGGGGGGATTTGGTTTGAGCACATAAGGAGCAGGAGTTACGACTAACGACTAACGTCCTGCACCAAGGTAGACCACCAATACTTCTCTGAGATAGATTAGGAAGTGTGAGAAACACCTGGATGTCCAGCAGCGATACCTGCGTGTGCCCAGGTCAGCAGCCGACCCCTTATCCCTGTGGGAACGCTCAGGAGGACAGGTAGTGGGTGCGGGCTCCCTCTCCAGAGCCTGGTGGATATCCACATTAATGTCCCAGACCACAGGGGCTATGAATCAAGAGGAATGGATTATGGGTGCATTCTGGACCTTCTCCCGAAACGTAGACGGGACTGGGCATCGACTTTAGTGTTTTTTAACCTGGGCGATAGGTCAGCGGGAAGTCAAATCTTGTAAAGAACAGGGCCCACCTTGCTTGGCACGGATTCAGCCTCCTCGCTGTCCGTATGTACTCCAGGTTCCGATGGTCGGTGAGGATGACGAATGGATCCTCGATCACCAACACTCAGGAGGCGTTCCAGGACTACTCGGACGGAAGTGATGTGATGCTCCAAGGTAGCCGAGCAGACCAGGATTTTGTCGATATACACGACCCCCTGGTATCCGATCATGTCCCGGAATACCTCGTTGACGAATGCCGGGAACACTGACAGAGCATTGGCTAAGCCAAATGGCATCACCAAGTACTCCAAGTCTTCCATTCATCCCCCTCCTAGATGTGAATGAGATTGTATGCACTCCACAGGTCCAAATTGGTAAAGAACCGGGCCCCGCAGAGATGTTCAATGGCTGCCGGCACCAACGGGGGAGGGTAACGGTACTTGGTGGTGATTTCATTGAGTCCTCTGTAATCAATACATGGGCGTAACCCTCCATCCTTCTTGGCCATGAAGAAGAAACCTGCCGACGTGCGGATGAAACCTTGTTGAAGCGCCTCATGGATGTACTCCTCCATGGCCTGGGTTTCAGCCACCGACAGAGGGTAGATGCATCTGCGCAGGGGCGCAGAGCCTGCAAGCAGGTCAATGGCACAGCGCCAGGGTCGATGAGAAGGGAGACAGGTGGCGCGGGTTTTGGAAAATACCCTTCCGCAGGTCATGGTATACCACCGGGATGTTGGGCTGAAGGGCAACTACAGGACTCTCAACCGACGTGGAACCACAGGAGCAGTCTGGTCATCCTGCAGTAGTTGGAGTAGATGCTCACCCCCCTCTCTGCCCCTCTCTGCCCTCCAGTGGATGATTGAAGACTTCTCTGAACTGAGCCATGAACCCCTCATACGAATCCAGCTCCTCCTCTCCTCTCTCCCAGACTTGGCCCATTCCAATGCCCGCCCAGTCAGCAGAAAAATGAACCGTGGCAACCTTGGATCTCTCGTAGTAGGAGCTCCCCTCTGGTGCGCAAAATAGAGGCAGCACTGTAGTAGAAAGCCACGGCATTTAGATCATATTTAC
>NC_048573.1:71350508-71365508 GCF_013265735.2 Oncorhynchus mykiss
GTTTGAACAGGTAAAATAGCCTGTAATACTGTCCATGATTAGTACTGCTGTACCAGATCAATACACACAGAGACCTGGGATTACACACACACACACACACACACACACACATACACACGCACACACCGCACACACAAAAAGTTATCAAAACGTGAACAACAAGAGTACAATGTCAGTTTTGGGGCTGTAACTCCCTGCACCACCTCCCTCCCTCCCTCCCTCCCTCCCTCCCTCCCTCCCTCCCTCCCTCCCTCCCTCCCTCCCTCTCCTCCCTCTCCTCCCCTCTTCCCTCCACCCCCTCCCTCCCTCCCTGCCTCCCTCCCTCCCTCTCCTCCCCTCTTCCCTCCACCCCCTCCCTCCCTCCCTCCCTGCCTCCCTCCCTCTCCTCCCCTCTTCCCTCCACCCCCTCCCTCTCTCCCTCTCCTCTCCTCTCCTCCCTTTTCACTAGAAGCGATGATGGTGATTCATGGTGTCTAAAAATATCTCCATATCCTCCTGCTCTCGAGTGGCGCAGCAGTCTAAGGCACTGCATCTCAGAGCAAGAGCTTCACTAGTCCCTGGTTCGAATCCAGGTTGTATCACATCCGGCCGTGATTGGGAGTTCCATAGGGTGGCGCACGTCTGGGTTTGGCCGGGGTAGGCCGTCATTGTAAATAAGAATTTGTTCTAAACTGACTTTCCTAGTTTAAAAAAAGGAATACATTTTTTACAGTACTAATGTAACCTCCAAACTGACTACCTCTCAATATCCTCATGTAGTACAGTACTAATGTAACCTCCAAACTGACTACCTCTCAATATCCTCATGTAGTACAGTACTAATGTAACCTCCAAACTGACTACCTCTCAATATCCTCATGTAGTACAGTACTAATGTAACCTCCAAACTGACTACCTCTCAATATCCTCATGCAGTACAGTACTAATGTAACCTCCAAACTGACTACCTCTCAATATCCTCATGTAGTACAGTACTAATGTAACCACCAAACTGACTACCTCTCAATATCCTCATGTAGTACAGTACTAATGTAACCTCCAAACTGACTACCTCTCAATATCCTCATGTAGTACAGTACTAATGTAACCTCCAAACTGACTACCTCTCAATATCCTCATGTAGTACAGTACTAATGTAACCTCCAAACTGACTACCTCTCAATATCCTCATGTAGTACAGTACTAATGTAACCTCCAAACTGACTACCTCTCAATATCCTCATGTAGTACAGTACTAATGTAACCTCCAAACTGACTACCTCTCAATATCCTCATGCAGTACAGTACTAATGTAACCTCCAAACTGACTACCTCTCAATATCCTCATACAGTACAGTACTAATGTAACCTCCAAACTGACTACCTCTCAATATCCTCATGCAGTACCGTACTAATGTAACCTCCAAACTGACTACCTCTCAATATCCTCATGTAGTACAGTACTAATGTAACCTCCAAACTGACTACCTCTCAATATCCTCATGTAGTAAAGTACTAATGTAACCTCCAAACTGACTACCTCTCAATATCCTCATGTAGTACAGTACTAATGTAACCTCCAAACTGACTACCTCTCAATATCCTCATGTAGTACAGTACTAATGTAACCTCCAAACTGACTACCTCTCAATATCCTCATGCAGTACAGTACTAATGTAACCTCCAAACTGACTACCTCTCAATATCCTCATGTAGTACAGTACTAATGTAACCTCCAAACTGACTAACTCTCAATATCCTCATGCAGTTCAGTACTAATGTAACCTCCAAACTGACTACCTCTCAATATCCTCATGCAGTACAGTACTAATCTAACCTCCAAACTGACTACCTCTCAATATCCTCATGCAGTACAGTACTAATGTAACCTCCAAACTGACTACCTCTCAATATCCTCATGCAGTACAGTACTAATGTAACCTCCTAACTGACTACCTCTCAATATCCTCATGCAGTACAGTACTAATGTAACCTCCAAACTGACTACCTCTCAATATCCTCATGCAGGCTCCTTTGAAGAATCGAAAATTATTTGTTTAACACTTTTTTGGTTACTACATGATTCCATATGTGTTATTTCATAGTTTTGCTTATTAAGCAGAGTTCTCTTCAAATGACGTACTCTGTCACCATCAAACTGTCTTCTGGTTTGATGCAGGGTTTAATCTCATTCAGACACAATCACATGGTTATTTCTGTTTATGTGTGGCTCCTCAGGCAATCCACAAGCCTTCCTTTGAAAACATTTCCCACTAATTTCACATGGCGTCGAACACTTTATGAACACGGCTCTGTGGATGTCAGCTCTGAAAGACACATATGTTCAAATGTTTACTCTCTCTCTCTGTCTCTCTCTCTCTCTCTCTCTGTCTCTCTGTCTCTCTCTCTCTCTCTCTCTCTGTCTCTCTGTCACTCTCTCTCTCTCGCTCTCTGTCTCTCTCTCTCTGTGGATGTTAGCTCTGAAAGACACATATGTTCAAATGTTTACTCTCTCTCTCTGTCTCTCTGTCTCTCTCTCTGTCTCTCTGTCTCTCTCTCACTCTCTGTCTCTCTGTCTCTCTGTCTCTCTCTCGCTCTCTGTCTCTCTCTCTCTCTGTGGATGTTAGCTCTGAAAGACACATATGTTCAAATGTTTACTCTCTCTCTCTCTGTCTCTCTGTCTCTCTCTCACTCTCTGTCTCTCTCTCTCTGTGGATGTTAGCTCTGAAAGACACATATGTTCAAATGTTTACTCTCTCTCTCAATCTCTCTCTCTCTGTCTCTCTCTATGTCTCTGTCTCTCTCTCTGTCTCTCTCTCTCGGTCTCTCTCTCTCTCTCTGTCTCTCTCTCTCTCTCTCTCTCTGCCTGTCTCTCTCTGTCTCTCTTTGTCTCTCTCTCTTTGTCTCTCTTTCTCTCTGTCTCTCTCTCTCTCTCTTTGTCTCTCTCTCTGTCTCTCTCTCTCTCTCTCTGACTTTGTCTCTCTCTCTTTGTCTCTCTTTCTCTCTCTCTCTCTCTCTCTTTGTCTCTCTCTCTGTCTCTCTCTCTTTCTTTCTCTCTCTCTCTTTGTCTCTCTCTCTGTCTCTCGATCTCTCTCTGTCGCTCTCTCTCTCTTTGTCTCTCTCTCTGTCTCTCTCTCTCTCTCTTTGTCTCTCTCTGTCTCTCTCTCTTTGTCTCTCTCTCTTTGTCTCTCTTTCTCTCTGTCTCTCTCTCTCTGACTTTGTCTCTCTCTCTCTCTCTTTGTCTCTCTCTCTGTCTCTCTCTCTCTCTCTGTCTCTCTCTCTCTCTCTCTCTCTGACTTTGTCTCTCTCTCTTTGTCTCTCTTTGTCTCTCTTTGTCTCTCTCTCTGTCTCTTTCTCTCTCTTTGTCTCTCTCTCTGTCTCTCTCTGTCTCTCTCTCTCTCTCTCTCTATTTCTCTCTCTCTGTTTCTCCCTCTCAATGAACAGGACTCTGTAGATGTTAGCTCAGAAAGGCCCACAATGTCTGAAAAAACACACATTTTGCCACGTTTGGCAGCGCTCCCCTTATTACACACAGTCACTTAGCAGTATCCTGTCACATATGTTGTCAGATGGTGCTCAGTCATCAACAAGCCCTTGAGTTAGACTAGAGGACGGCGCTGACAACGACATCAGGGTTGTGGGTTCGATACCCGCATTGGGAAACTTATAGTGAATCTATCAGTGGCAACAACAGGAGGTAATGATGCTAAAGCATCAACAAGCCCATCGGTGGGGGAGAGTACGGCACTGGCAACGTCAGAGTTGTGGGTTCGATTCCCGCACAGACCATATATAGAGTTGATCATATCAGAGAGCTGATGATGCATCACCAAGTTCAACACAACACAGCTACCAGAAGTAACAGAGTATCATAAAGCATATTGTGGTTCAGTCGTACCTTCATAAGGAGGATCACATTTACATCATAGGCCATTCAAGATAAGTCTCACATCCCAATGTGCTTATCTGTGATCAGTCTCTGTGCTTACTGGGATAGCAGAGAGAGACTGAGAGAGAAACAAAAGCTTTATAATATTGTCCACTGCATGTTTAAATGTTATATTCAACCATAGCTGTGGACCGTAACAATGTCATGTAGCACGCTGCGCTCCACATTGGAGTTGGAGCCCTCAGTTCAGCCAGTTAGGGCCTATGATCCAGGATCACTCCGTCTGGTGCCCTGGCCTATATAGCTTTTGTGATCACATTAAATTAAACTCCTTGTCATACCAAACATTGTGACACGGAGTACAAGGAGTGGAACCTGGATTTTAGGTTATGGCCTAGCCACCTTCCTTCTCAAATGTTTACAACTCACCACTTTTGGTTGACAACAAATCATCAGTTTTGGTGCTTAATCGTAACATGGCATGTCTGGTTTTAAACTGGCTTGTTAAATGTTTAAACAAACTGGCTTGTTGTTTCTAGAAGGCGGTAGGGTGGTTAGATACGCCACACTCACTTCCTGTCCCCCCCCCGTCCCCTCTCTCTCTCTGGGTTGTTTTGCAGTGTCTCTCCACTTCAGAAGCCCTCCGGTACTTTGTGGTCGTTGGTTTGTTGATCTAGTGGTCCACTGTTCAGATGTTGCAACACACTGCAGGGCATCTAGTGTTGTCCGTCCCCAGGGTCCAGGTCCATTACCCAGGCCTTGCTGAGCAGGATGTGTTGCAGAGGTTTTCTGAGAAACGTTGGTGTTTTTATACCCAAGCTTAGGGTTGGTGTACTGACATCATTTTTCGCCTTAATGACAAAACATATGAGGGGAGGCTAGTCCAACTCCAGGGTTGTGTTCCAAATTACATACTTGTGTGCTGCGTTCTCCCATTATTTTAATGGTGATCTTTCAAGGACACCTGAAAGAGCATACCTTCTAGTATGGGAGAACGCAGAGCGTTAGAGGTCGACGTGACCTCTAACCTAAACAGGAAACTGCGTCATCACACAGCCGGCGTCAAGAAAGCTAGCTTTTATGCTAGCTAGCTACGTCTGTAGCAGTGTGAGCAACTAGTACTAGCAATTCAGTGAACAACTATCCCAGAATGGAAATATTTAACACAAATAACAAGTAAACAAGTAACATAATAGATTTTATCAGTACCTGCTTGTAAAGTAAGCTGACACCGACCAATCATTTTTGTCCTCCTCTCACAAATTGCTTGCTCTGCTGCTACATCGTTGTGGACGTATGGCAGGTAAGTTTTCATGCATTGTACAGAGGCTGAAAATAAATTTTAAAAAACAATAATAATAGCAAAATAAACTATTTTGCTATCTGTTTAAGAATGATAAATAGACAGAATTTTGGTGTTTCACTGTAAAGCTAATATTGCATTGCAATAGGACGGCTGGTGTTGTATTTCCAATGAGCAGGCTTGCATTTTGATAAATAGTGATACATTCACTATAAACTATAACACCCCATGCATATTGTTAAATGACACTGATGTTCAAGATAGCTTGGTTTTATATTCACTGTAATGCTGTGCATTTGTCACACCCTGATATGTTTCACCTGTCTTTGTGCTTGTCTCCACCCCCCTCCAGGTGTCGCCCGTTTTCCCCATTAACCCCTGGGTACTTATACCTGTGTTTTCTGTTTGTCTGTTGCCAGTTCGCCTTGTCTCGTCAAGCCTACCAGTGTGTTTTTTCCCCGTACTCCTTTCTAGTCTCTGTATTCTAGTTCTTCCGGTTTTGACCTTTCTATCTGCCCTGACCATGAGCCTGCCTGCCGTTCTGTACCTTACTGATTCTGCCCTGGATTACTGACCTCTGCCTGCCCTGAGCCTGCCTGCCGTTCTGTACCTTACTGATTCTGCCCTGGATTACTGACCTCTGCCTGCCCTGAGCCTGCCTGCCGTTCTGTACCTTACTGATTCTGCCCTGGATTACTGACCTCTGCCTGCCCTGAGCCTGCCTGCCGTTCTGTACCTTACTGATTCTGCCCTGGATTACTGACCTCTGCCTGCCCTGAGCCTGCCTGCTGTTCTGTACCTTACTGATTCTGCCCTGGATTACTGACCTCTGCCTGCCCTGAGCCTGCCTGCCGTTCTGTACCTTACTGATTCTGCCCTGGATTACTGACCTCTGCCTGCCCTGAGCCTGCCTGCTGTTCTGTACCTTACTGATTCTGTCCTGGATTACTGACCTCTGCCTGTCCTTGACCTGTCGTTTGCCTGCCCCCTGTTTTGTATACAAACTGTCTGCATCTGCATCTGGGTCTTACCTTGATTCCTGAAAGTACGAACTGTCCATGACTGACCCAGCAGACTCGGACCAGCTCTGCAACAACATCTCCTGTCAAGGAGACACCATTGGGAGACACAAGGAGTTATTTCTAGGTCTTATGGAAAGATTCCAGAACTTGGCGGAACGCCATGACCGTGCCTTGAATACATTGCTGCAGCAATTCCGTGGATTGTCTGTTAGGTAGCCAGCCATGACAGTAACCTCCCAGCCCCTCAGTAACCCCGCTGGCAGCAGCTCGTCTCTCCAGGCCTCCCCGGATTCCCGAGAACCCTGCTTACCTCCTCCGGAATGCTTGGCTGGAGAGTCAGGAAACTGGCGGGTGTTTCTCTCCCAGTGCTCCCTCATCTTCGAGCTGCAGCCCTTGTCCTTTCCCTCGAAGATAGCGTACCTCATAACGCTGATGTCCGGGAGGGCTCTCGTCTGGGCTAAGGCAGTGTGGGAACAACAATCTGCCGTGTGCTTCAGTCTGGAGAAGTTCATGACTGAGGTGAGAAAGGTTTTAAATTCTCTGTTGTCCGGGAGAGAGGCTGCCAGGAAGTTACTCTAACTTTGGCAAGACTCCCGCAGTGTGGCAGACTATGCGGTTGATTTCCGCACATTGGCTGCTAAGAGTTCCTGGAACCCGGAATCCCTGTTTGACACATTCCTTCATGGATTATCGGAGGAAATTAAAGACGAGCTCGCAGTCTGGGAGCTGCCTAAGGATCTCGACTCATCGCCTTGGCCGTCCGGATCGATGGGAGGCTACAGAATTCCGGTCTCACTTGCTCACTTGCTTGATCCCACCTCGCCTCCAAGGGATCCCAGAAGTCCCCAGCATCTATGTTCACGAGTCTTCGAGGTCTGCCGATTCGCCTCTACCGGAGCCGATGCAACTCGGCAGAGCTAGGTTGTCTCCAGCTGAACATTTACTCAGACTTAACACCAAGAGTTGTCTTTATTGTGGGACTATCAGTCAGTTTTCCTCCTCCCCTTACTCGTACCCCTCTCCATGCCATCCTGCTGTGGGGCGACCAGTCAAAATGTATCCGGGTACTCATTGACTCTGGGGCCAATGAGAATTTAATGGACACTATCCTGGTGTCAGATCTGGGCATCCCCACTCAGCCCCTCCCCATTCCCATGGACATCAGCAGCCTGCCCCGGAACGTCTTCCTGTGGGCTCGGAAGAAGCCTTGGACCTCTCCACCCTTCCCGCGGAGTACCAGGACCTCCGGCAGGCTTTCAGCAAGGCTCGGGCCACTTCGCTTCCTCCGCATCGACACTACGACTGCGTGATCGACCTTCTCCTGGGCACTACTCCACCCCGGGCACGGCTGTATTCTCTGTCGGGTCCGGGGAACAAGGCTATGGAAACATACATTGAGGACTCCCTGGCTGCAGGGTGTATCCGTCCTTCTGCCTCCCCCGTCAGCGCAGGGTTCTTCTTTGTGGAGAAGAGGAACAAAACCCTGCACCTGTGGGGAATTCGACTACCGGGGCCTTAATGACATCACGGGTTAAGAACCGCTACCCGGTACCATTCATCGCCTTGTCCTTCGAGCCACTCCATGGGGCCACCATTTTCTCCTTCAACACAGCTAGCGGACACTATGACTACCAGGTGATGCCATTCGGTCTGACCAACTCTGCTGCTGTGTTCCAGGCCCTGGTTAACAACGTTCTCCGCAACACGTTGAACCTGTTCGTGTTCGTCTACCTCGTCGACATCCTCGTTTTCCCCCCGCTCAGTTCAATGACACGTTCTCCACAGCCAATAAGTCCTCCAGCGTCTCCTGGAGAACCAGATTTTTGTCAAAGCAGAAAAATGCTAATTCCATCGCTCCACCTTTCTCCTTCCTAGGATACATCATTGCTGCTGGTAATGTGCAGATGGGTCCCGCAAAGGTGAGAGCGGTAGTGGATTGCCCTCAACCCACTTCCAGAGTGCAGCTGCAATGCTTCCTGCCTGCCACCATGGCTCCCATTGGAGCCTGGCCTTTGTGTGACAACGCTTTTGGTGGCCCACCATGGTTTCTGACGTCTCCGCGTTCATCGCCGCCTGCACTGTCTGTGCTCAGAATAAGACTCCTTGGCAACCACTTCCTGTCCCTCACCGTCCCTGGTCACATATATCCCTGGACTTTGTCACTGGTCTCCCTCCATCTGATGGCAACACCACTATCCTTACGGTGGCGTGCGGGTTTTTCAAAGCCACCCATTTCATTCCCCTCCTCAAGCTACCCTCAGCCAAGGAGACGGCCCAGCTCATGGTGCAGCTCATGTCTTCCGGATCCATGGACTTCCGGTGGCCATGGTGATTGACTGTGGTCCTCAGTTCTGTAAGGCTTTCTGCACACTCATTGGGTCGTTGGCCAGCAAGTCCTCTGGGTTTCACCCCCGGTCTAACGGCCACTCGGAGCGAACCAATCAGGATCTGGAAACGATTCCTCGTTGCCTCGTCTCAGCCAACCCCCCCACCTGGAGCCAGCAACTTGTGTTGGTGGATTACACCCGCAACACCCTTCCCTGCTCAGCCACTTGTCTCTCGCCTATTGAGTGTTTGATGGGTTATCAGCCCCCTGCTCTTCCCTGAGCAAGTGGAAGAGGTCAGCATAACCTCGGCCCAGATGTTCATCTGGTCGCTGTCACCATACCTGGAAGTGAGCCCAGTGTGCTCTCCTTAAGACCACCTGCAGGTAGCGTAGACAGGCAGACCGCTACCGGACCCTCGTTCCCCGTTATCGTCTCAGGCAGAGAGTATGGCTGTCTTCTCAGGATCTGCCCCTCCGGATGGAGTCCCGCAAACTCCCCCCCCCCCCCCCCTCCCCCCGTTTTCTCTGCACTTTCCACATCTCTAAGATTCTTAGCCCCTCTGTGTTCATCTTCTGTTGCCCCGCACCCTCCGTATACATCCCGGTTTTCATGTATTAAGGAGTAAACCTCTGTCTCACTGCCCCCTGTCTCCTCTTTCCATGTCTGCATCTGGGACTTATCCCGAGTCCTGATAGCATTAAGCTTTCCTGAATATCTGGGCCAGGAGCATTTGTGGCCACGTTATTAAGACGACTTGGGAAAATGCTGATCCGCAACAGACGGTGCATCTCAGTATCAGCCAGACTGGTCTGCTACTGGGCACATCTAGACCTTATAAACTGTAGAGATTAGACACAGAACTGATCCAAACTGGAAAAAATTATTCAATCACCGGTGGCGCCGTTATTCAAATTAAATGTTCACTTCAGTTTAGTGCCTTGACTATAAATTTGTACTCACTTGAAAAGTATAGTTCAATTATTGATTGCATTGTGCTGTTGTATGTTACTATAGTCTAGGTCGGATAATTGTATTGTAGTGTTATGGGCTAATCTAGGTAGGATAATTGTATTGTAGTGTTATGGGCTAATCTAGGTAGGATAATTGTAGTGTTATGGGCTAATCTAGGTAGGATAATTGTAGTGTTATGGGCTAATCTCGGTAGGATAATTGTATTGTAGTGTTATGGGCTAATCTAGGTAGGATAATTGTAGTGTTATGGGCTAATCTAGGTAGGATAATTGTAGTGTTATGGGCTAATCTAGGTAGGATAATTGTAGTGTTATGGGCTAATCTAGGTAGGATAATTGTATTGTAGTGTTATGGGCTAATCTAGGTAGGATAATTGTAGTGTTATGGGCTAATCTAGGTAGGATAATTGTATTGTATTGTTATGGGCTAATCTAGGTACGATAATTGTAGTGTTATGGGCTAATCTAGGTAGGATAATTGTATTGTAGTGTTATGGGCTAATCTAGGTAGGATGATTGTAGTGTTATGGGCTAATCTAGGTAGGATAATTGTATTGTTATGGGCTAATCTAGGTAGGATAATTGTATTGTAGTGTTATGGGCTAATCTAGGTAGGATAATTGTATTGTAGTGTTATGGGCTAATCTAAGTAGGATAATTGTATTGTAGTGTTATGGGCTAATCTAAGTAGGATAATTGTAGTGTTATGGGCTAATCTCGGTAGGATAATTGTAGTGTTATGGGCTAATCTAGGTAGGATAATTATAGTGTTATGGGCTAATCTAGGTAGGATAATTAAGTAGGATAATTGTAGTGTTATGGGCTAATCTCGGTAGGATAATTGTATTGTTATGGGTTAATCTCGGTAGGATAATTGTATTGTCCCTATACAAGATCAATAGGGGAGCTTTTTGAGCTTCTTGTCTTCACTGTTCTTTTATACACAATGACACCTCTCCGCTTATATAAAAAATTGGTGCAACTTTGAAAGATTTTATGTGTGGTATGATGCTAGTTAGCCTATTGCAGATCTGGACAAACAATCCACCTACCACTATTGTCACAATACATGGTGGATAAGAGGGCAGGACAGACAGACTGGTAGACTATATTAACCTGTGGTATAGTTAGTCTGTTAGAGGGAGGTATACACAGTTAGACTGGTAGACTATATTAACCTGTGGTATAGTTAGTCTGTCAGAGGGCAAGATAGACAGTTAGACTGGTAGACTATATTAACCTGTGGTATAGTTAGTCTGTTAGAGGGCAGGATAGACAGTTAGACTGGTAGACTATATTAACCTGTGGTATAGTTAGTCTGTTAGAGGGCAGGATAGACAGACTGGTAGACTATATTAACCTGTGGTATAGTTAGTCTGTCAGAGGGCAGGATAGACAGACTGGTAGACTATATTAACCTGTGGTATAGTTAGTCTGTCAGAGGGCAGGATAGACAGTTAGACTGGTAGTCTATATTAACCTGTGGTATAGTTAGTCTGTTAGAGGGCAGGATAGACAGACTGGTAGACTATATTAACCTGTGGTATAGTTAGTCTGTTAGAGGGCAGGATAGACAGACTGGTAGACTATATTAACCTGTGGTATAGTTAGTCTGTTAGAGGGCAGGATAGACAGACTGGTAGACTATATTAACCTGTGGTATAGTTAGTCTGTTAGAGGGCAGGATAGACAGACTGGTAGACTATACTGACCTGTGGTATAGTTAGTCTGTTAGAGGGCAGGATAGACAGACTGGTAGACTATATTAACCTGTGGTATAGTTAGTCTGTTGGAGGGCAGGATAGACAGACTGGTAGACTATACTGACCTGTGGTAAAAGTTAGCGCATAGAAAAGCGTAGACAAGGAAGGACCCGAACACCAGGATATAGGGGAGGCTCATGCAAGCAGATGAGGAAACATGGCTAGGATGGATGCAAGCAGATGAGGAAACATGGCTAGGATGGATGCAAGCAGATGAGGAAATGTGGCTAGGATGGATGCAAGCAGATGAGGAAACATGGCTAGGGTGGACGCAAGCAGATGAGGAAACATGGCTAGGATGGATGCAAGCAGATGAGGAAACATGGCTAGGGTGGATGCAAGCAGATGAGGAAATGCGACTAGGATGGAAGAAATTATTTTGTGAAACCTGCAAAATGTTTTTCATTTCCATCGTTTTATGGTTGTTACATTCAGCTGACTCCCACATGTTAGGGGACAAGAGATTTCCTCCAGTTTTATCAACACCTGTATCATTCCCAGCTGCAGACTGCTGCTCAGGTCTAGTGTATATGGGGGACCGAGTGGGCTGTCAGCCGTGTGCCCATCGGGGAAAAAAAGTCCCTCGTCCAGGTTTCTGTTCATGAGTCATCTTTCTGCTTTACTGCCACAAAGTGCTGCTGCCTACTCCCACATCATCATAACAGACTAGATGATATCACCTTGAGGTCACCAGATTGTAGCTGGTCTTTCAAGGTCATTATCCCCATTTTGTTTGGAAAGCTTAAGACCAAACTCTACCCACCGGGAACACACTGGTTGAATCAATGTTGTTTCCCGCGTCAATTCAACACAATTACATTGAATCAGCGTGGAATAGACGGTGAATTGACGTCTCTGCCCAGTGGGTATTTAGACTCTATTTATACTGATGAGAGTTTTGGCGAGAATATATACATATAATTCTATTTGAAATGTGTTGCACTGAAACTGCATAGGCCTGTGTAATGTGTTGCACTGAAACTGCACAGGCCTGTGTAATGTGTTGCACTGAAACTGCACAGGCCTGTGTAATGTGCTCGGATGGGCCGGAAATAAACCCGTCTTGACTGAGGAAATATCTCCTAGGCTGAGAAGAAAAAAAAAACACTAACGAGTTTGTTACCCCATGACCTAATATCCGTCACAAGTTTGATCACAATGATTTGAGTTACGATTCATGGCATGTCATCACTGACATGGTGACATTAAAGTAGATCGTTCCTTAAATTGAATTAACCACAGAGTATTGCAGCGACATTATTACACAGTGATGTACAGCAGGCCGTGTTGCGCAATGTGGCACAACATGTGTGTTGTCTGTGGCTTTATATTTGATTAGTAATGTACGTAGTATTAGTAGATGCTATCTAAATTCTCTATCAATGTATTTATCTTCATGATTGTAGCTATTTGGTTCAATGTCCGTTTTCATTCATACTCTTCTGAACCATACAACAGTTGCTGTACATGAATTTCACTACAACAGTTGCTGTACATGAATTTCACTACAACAGTTGCTGTACATGAATTTCACTACAACAGTTGCTGTACATGAATTTCACTACAACAGTTGCTGTACATGAATTTCATTACAACAGTTGCTGTACATGAATTTGATTATTGATATGTAGGGTCAAACACAGAGCGTTTTTTGATTGGCAGCCCTAGGCAGTTACATAGTTTAGTGAGGATTGGCAGCCCTAGGCAGTTACATAGTTTAGTGGGGATTGGCAGCCCTAGACAGTTACATAGTTTAGTGGGGATTGGCAGCCCTAGACAGTTACATAGTTTAGTGGGGATTGGCAGCCCTAGACAGTTACATAGTTTAGTGGGGATTGGCAGCCCTAGACAGTTACATAGTTTAGTGGGGATTGGCAGCCCTAGACAGTTACATAGTTTAGTGGGGATTGGCAGCCCTAGGCAGTTACATAGTTTAGTGAGGATTGGCAGCCCTAGACAGTTACATAGTTTAGTGGGGATTGGCAGCCCTAGACAGTTACATAGTTTAGTGGGGATTGGCAGCCCTAGACAGTTACATAGTTTAGTGGGGATTGGCAGCCCTAGGCAGTTACATAGTTTAGTGGGGATTGGCAGCCCTAGACAGTTACATAGTTTAGTGGGGATTGGCAGCCCTAGGCAGTTACATAGTTTAGTGGGGATTGGCAGCCCTAGGCAGTTACATAGTTTAGTGAGGATTGGCAGCCCTAGACAGTTACATAGTTTAGTGGGGATTGGCAGCCCTAGACAGTTACATAGTTTAGTGGGGATTGGCAGCCCTAGACAGTTACATAGTTTAGTGGGGATTGGCAGCCCTAGACAGTTACATAGTTTAGTGGGGATTGGCAGCCCTAGACAGTTACATAGTTTAGTGAGGATTGGCAGCCCTAGACAGTTACATAGTTTAGTGGGGATTGGCAGCCCTAGACAGTTACATAGTTTAGTGGGGATTGGCAGCCCTAGACAGTTACATAGTTTAGTGGGGATTGGCAGCCCTAGACAGTTACATAGTTTAGTGAGGATTGGCAGCCCTAGACAGTTACATAGTTTAGTGGGGATTGGCAGCCCTAGACAGTTACATAGTTTAGTGGGGATTGGCAGCCCTAGGCAGTTACATAGTTTAGTGGGGATTGGCAGCCCTAGGCAGTTACATAGTTTAGTGGGGATTGGCAGCCCTAGGCAGTTACATAGTTTAGTGAGGATTGGCAGCCCTAGACAGTTACATAGTTTAGTGGGGATTGGCAGCCCTAGACAGTTACATAGTTTAGTGGGGATTGGCAGCCCTAGACAGTTACATAGTTTAGTGGGGATTGGCAGCCCTAGACAGTTACATAGTTTAGTGGGGATTGGCAGCCCTAGACAGTTACATAGTTTAGTGGGGATTGGCAGCCCTAGGCAGTTACATAGTTTAGTGGGGATTGGCAGCCCTAGGCAGTTACATAGTTTAGTGAGGATTGGCAGCCCTAGACAGTTACATAGTTTAGTGGGGATTGGCAGCCCTAGACAGTTACATAGTTTAGTGGGGATTGGCAGCCCTAGACAGTTACATAGTTTAGTGGGGATTGGCAGCCCTAGGCAGTTACATAGTTTAGTGGGGATTGGTGAGAGACGGAGAGTTTTAGATGTTATATGTTTGATTGGCAGCCCTAGGCAGTTAAATGGTGTAACACATAGTAGTTATATCTTGAACCTCTGTGACCACTGACTCTGTTGTTTTCCCCCCAAAAACCTGAAAACAGAAAAGTAGAGGCAAACTTCATTCAGTAAAATGTTGCAGCTACAATGTATTATTTTAAGATAACAGACGTACAGGTTCAAGTCCATTTTAGGTCATGATTTTACATTTTGGTTTCCACACGTCTTACAGTTACCTAAACCCACCGGCTAAACCTCACAGATGAATATGTCCATTGAATAAGCATACTGTTACCGCAGCTATTTATCTATTTATCTATGCGAGTTATATGTCTGCAGGGGCTTTTCCTAGAAATACAGCACTAATAGAATTCAAAAGATGCATATGTTACTACAGCACTCGCTGTCGCTGTAGAATATAAGAAACAGTACTTTTAGATTCGCATTATGTCAGAGTCGCTCTTCTAACCAAATGTCGTGCAATCTTTTGGCTTGAACAAAGGCAAAACATCCTAACGTAATTATTTTGATCATTTCCCTAATTGTATTGGTCAAATACTTCACCAGAAATGTGGCTAAAAAAAGGGTTCATTGATAGGAAGTGATGTACTGGG